>NC_060139.1:526495212-526798242 GCF_021461385.2 Schistocerca piceifrons | reverse complement strand
ATGTGTCCCAGGGCATCGCAGATGACCACTGCGTGATCAGGTGTGCCATTCTCACCATAGGCACAAGTGCGATTCAGTTTTAGGCCAAACCTGTGGTGATGCGCAGGATGCAGGCCATGGCCCGTGAGAAAGGGCATCATCTCGCTTGTTGGATTTATGTACTTTAAATTCATCCGCTCTCGTATACTGGTGAAGAAAGAGTAGACTCGTCTTCCCGTATCAGTTGTGTTCAGTTCTGTCTGCCATGTATCAATGCTCCACTTGTTTAATTTCCGTTTGTCAGTTATGTCTTATCTAATTATTTCTCTTATTTTCTCGCGTCTTCCCCTCTTCAACCAGTATGCAGCTGCTCTGTGGCGAATTTTAATTTGTATAGGGAAAGCTCCCAGGACCACACACGGTGCCTCAATCGAGATCGTGCCGAAAGTCCCTGAGATTCTGAACAGAACACTCCTCTGGCCGCGCCTCACAGTGCGTACCTAAGCATAATCGATGTGCCCAAGCACTAGCCGCAAAACAAGTTATTGTCTCAAAGAGTGCTGTCCTCATTGTCTGAAGGGGTAGTTTGTATCTTATAGTGTTCAGCCTTGCAAGTTTATGCATCAGGTTCGTCGTTTTGTTAACTGTCAGTGTGGCATGTTCGTTAAACTGTAAATATTTGTCAACGTAAACGCCAAGGTATCTTGTCACAGCTTTCCTTTTCATAGATATGTTGTTTATAACTGGATTTCTTTTCAGCGTGCCTCTTAGAAGTAGGTTAACGGTTTTGTTTGTTGCTACTGTGACTTTGTTGTTCGTGAACTATTCACCGATAAACGCAAGGAAGCGCTTGACTTTACTCTCTAATTGAGAGTTTGCAGATACCATGTCTATAAGGTCATCAGCGTACGCAATCACCCCGTTAGTCATGTCGTTGCCGTGCATTCAGTAGTGATTCTATGGCTATGTCCCAGAAAATCGACCTACCCTGGTGGCAGAGAGGTTCTAGGCGCTTCAGTCTGGAACCGCGCGACCGCTACGGTCGCAGGTTCGAATCCTGCCTCGGGCATGGCTGTGTGTGATGTCCTTAGGTAATTAGGTTTAAGTAGTTCTAAGTACTAGGGGACTGATGACCACAGATGTTAGGTCCCATAGTGCTCAGAGCCATTTGAACCATTTTTGAACCAGAAAATCGGTCCACGTATGGATCCTTGCGGACAACCCTTTGTTACCCTCTTTATAACCTTCTGGCGACCAGTCTTACATTCCACTATCCTGTTTTACAATAATCTCTAATGCCGCTGAATAGAGCCAGTGGAACATTCATCTCTCTTAAGTCTTGCAAACAGTGTCGGCCAGCAAAGGTTGTGGAAAGCATGTCAATTAGGATTGGTACTATGTATTTGTCATGTATTTTCTGTGTCATTTCTATGGCCCTATTTACTGCTTCGTCGGTGGAATTATGTGGTCGCAAACCAAACTGATGTGGGCTAAGGCCGAAGAGCTATCGGTACTACTGAAGTTAGTCGCAGAGCAATCTCTCCTTTACCTTTGCCAGAAAGTTAGTGAGGCATATCGGTCTGTATGTCTTAGGGTCAGTCGGGTCTTTGTCCTCCGCTTCCTTGATTGTAACTACATTTGCCGTCTTCCATATATTCGGTATTCGTCCATGTAGTAGAGCATCATTCAGTAAGTCAGTCAGATAAGGTACGGTAAGTGGAGCAGCTCTTTTGATGGTTTCGGGATGGATGCCATCAGGCCCCTAAACCTTTTTGTTCTTTATTTTGTGTACTGCTAGTGCAACTTCCTCACGAGTAAAGGGGATGGTGATACCTTCGTTTATGTATTTGCCAGAAAGTAGTCTGTGAAGGGCGGTGTGAGGCTGATTGCCGTGAGTGTGGTAGTCGTGAGGAAGTAGTTTGTTGAGGAGATACTTTGCTGTGCATATCCTGACTTTTGTGGTAGTATCATCTGGTTTCTTACGTATTGACAATATTGTAGAAGTCGTTATGTGTTCAGTCTGGAGTTTAAATGGTCCCCCCAGCTGTTGTTCTGTAAATCTGTCCTAACATATGTGTCCCACTGGTCTTTCCTGGTCTTATGTCGTTCATCTTTATATCGAGTGTGCCGGCCGCGGTGGCCGAGAGGTTCTAGGCGCTTCAGTCCGGAACCGCGCGACTGCTACGGTCGCAGGTTCGAATCATGCCTCGGGAATGGGTGTATGTGATGTCCTTAGGTTAGTTAGGTTTAAGTAGTTCTAAGTTCTAGGGGACTGATGACCTCAGGTGCTAAGTCCCATAGTGCTCAGAGCCATTTGAACCATTTTTTATCACGTGTGTCTTTTCTTAGTCTTGTTAATAGTGCTTACCAAGGTGCCCTTTGTTTGGGGGCGTGGCGCGCTACAGGTATCGCTGTAGCTTGTGCTCTCTGTAAGCCGTCTGTAAGAACGTGAGTACTGTAATCTACGCCTCCTTGGATGCCACATAGAGGAAACTCTTAATCAGTTGCCTTATTTTTTGCCAGCTTGCTTTACCTAACAGAAACCTTGGGTGTTGTAATGTGTCAGTGTTAGTTTGAGTGTATATAATTATTGCGTTATGATCACTGACTATTCTCTTATCGAGGACCTCATTTCGCTACCTGTATTAAAGATGCGCTGTTTGCCAGAGAAATGTCTATGTTGCTGCCTACTCTCCTATTTCCGTGGTAAGTTTGGCGTCTGGCCTGGTTTATTTAACACGAAAAGATTACATTCGTTTATAACGTCGACTACTATTCGTCTGGCGTCCGTTCTGTCAGAGTGCTAGAGCGTCCACCTAGCATTTATGTCTGTTGAGATAAGTAGTCGTCTGCCATCTGAAAATCGAGCAACATCTTTTATTGCTACAGCAAAAGGCTCTATATCAAATGAGTACTGGGCGTAGATCGACGAGATGATCCATGTATCCCGATCGCAAAGTTATTTCTACTGTTACCGTATATTTTGTACATAATTGCGTTAATGTTACAATTTCCTACAATGATTGCAGCCTTGGCCTTTTCCGTGCCTGTGATTTGTATGTACTGCCTCGGAAGGCCTGGAATTCTTTCATCTCGTGTGTACGATTCTTGCAGACACAATATGTCCGCACATGCCTCGTTCACCAGCCTACCAAGCTCTGCTCACCGTCGTGCTACGCATGCAGTTTAGCTGCAAGACTTTCACTATGGAAATTTAGTAAAAACATAAAACTTCGGCCGCTCTTGGTGTAATCGAAGTACAAGCGTCATACACCCTCACGAGGTCCTTGCAGACATTGTCAAGGTTAAGATCTTCATTTCTTCGTTCACATGGGTTAAGTAAAAGATTACAGAGTTACAGTTTATCTGTTGGTAGGTTTTCGGTTCGTAGAATCATTCTGTCTGTTTGTTCAGTCGTGGGGTAGTATATTGCGTCGCCCAATAGGTGAGTCAGTCTTGCTGCCAGTCTCAGTCCAGTTTCAGTACTCGAAAAACTCCTTTCTTTTTCCGATCGACTTAGGCGAAAGTTCTCTTCGATGTCATCGTAGTCTATTTTGTTTCTTATTTCGTGGTTTTGTAACTCTGTTTAATTAACCGGGTCGTGGCCTTTATCTCTTGATGTAGTCTCCGTCTTTGGATGATGCGATGTGTCGTCAGTGGAAGAGTGTTGTCATTTTTCAGTGTGAGCTTCTTGTGTGTTCATGCTGTTTCTAGTATCCATATGGAGTGTGATCACTTTTATTGTTTGAAGTTTTCTGTTTGCGTTTGTTTCTGATTGATAACTGTTTCTTGCACCTGAGTTGTCTTTTTGTGCGTATTGTTACCGTAGAAGAAACGCATAGTTTGTATGTGTGGTTTGCATTTTGATGTGTTATATTCATATTTTTCTGAAGATGTTATTTCATTATACAGTAAACTAACCTCTGGCGGGGGAAGAATTACTTTATATTTATGGTCTTTCGGTGTGTCCAGAGGTAATGTTTTTATGGCTGTGTCATTATCCTGTACTGGACTCGCATTCGGGAGGACGACGGTTCATCCGGTCATCCTGATTTAGGTTTTCCGTGATTTCCCTAAATCGCTCTAGGCAAATGCCGGGATGGTTCCTTGGAAGGGCACGGCCGACTTCCTTCCCTAATCCGATGAGACCGGTGACCTCGCTGTCTGGTCTTCTCCCCGAAACAACCCAACCCAACCCCCATTATCCTGTTCTGCTTAGGCTTGACCGTGTTGCGTTTTAACGACTGTGTCATGGTCCTGCTCTTGGTGGGCATGACCATATCTTGGATGCCTGTCGTCAGCTCTGTGTATTTCTGTCGTGTGTAGTGTGTTGCTTTTAAGGTCCTCTTCATTCGGGGCTTCGTCTTCCAGTTCTACTCTAAGAAAGGTCGCCGTTTGGAGTTTTGGCTACTGGGAAAGTTCGTATTTGATGTGCCTTGCCACGTGGTAGTCCATGGCGCAGTAGAAACAAGTATCGTCGATGTAAAGTGTTAGGCTAAAATGTTTTTCTTGCACAATGTTGCTACCATTGAGGGGATTCATGTCCATTGGAGAGTCTGTGGTAGGCATTGGCCCAAGCTGCTTCCAGGCTACTGCACGTCGCCACGCTCTTGTTTTGGCTGCTGGTGATTTGTGTTTGCTTCTGCGAGGTGGGATGCTGGTGATCATATCTGTGTTACGTTGGGAGGATGTCTGTACATTTCCGTAGTTGATACTTATATTCATATCCCAAAAAGTATTGTCTCACTGCTTTTCTTTTGGTTTGTGCCAGTTGACATCGTTGGTGACATCATACTCCGTTTTTTCTATTAGTCTCTTGTAGAGTTCTTTGTAAGTGGGGCCTTCTAATCCCCCAGCTTTGTTACATGTTCTTTTCCTGCTGTTGCAAGGTATACAACCAACAGTTGTTTTTTCATGACTTTCGAATTTTTTATGGCCGGGTTTCGCACATTTCTCGCTGATAGCTTCCCTGTCACGTCTTTTCCCCGAACGGCCAAAATCTCAACAATCGAGGCACTTTTGAACTGACACATAGTCCCTAACGCGTAAAGATTCAAATTTTATGTACTCCGCATCCCTCTCTAATAACAGGAATATGACTCTTGGTGTCACCTCTAGAATATTATTTACCGTTCTTCCCTTTTGGTCCTGTTTTGAATTGTATTTTGACTTCTTGTTGAGATTCGTCTTTGGTGATGTGGTCGCTGAGACTTATTTCAAACAGTTCTTCTAGAAAGTATTGATCTGTGAATGTTGTTGGAACATTGTGTGCTGCCAGTAGTGGTCTTAGTTTTCTGGCAAGAAAATGAAGTAGGAAACTTCTTGCGTGATGAACTACATCTCGATCCAAAGGACATCATTGGTATTCACTTTTCGATCACGGTCAGTATCGTCAATGTTAAGATGATTTACGAAGAAGGTGTACGAAGATGGTTATCAGTGCCTCCAGCAAACTCCAGTTTAGTCACTCAGTTGGACATATTGGCGCTGTTACCGTTGAACATACAGGCTTGGCCATTAGGATCCTCCACGTTTTCGTGCAAGAACCCGCCGATTCCGTTAGCTCCGCTCTTAAGCCTTACGGGACTGTCGTTAGCCATGTGGCTGAGAAGAGATAGACTTTCACAACGCATCACATAGTCAGTGGAGTAAGACACGTGAAATTCGAACTCACGAAGGATGTTCCTTCATACGTAAACATTGCCAGTTGTCGTGCAATTATCGTGTAAGATGGACAACCGCGCACATGCTCAGGATGTGGACGGGACGGTCATGTTCACTTCGATTATTTGCAGTGGCGGATCACCCAGGTTCCTTCAGGCTAGTGGGTACGATATGTTCCTCTTTCGATTCTACCAATCACACATACACAAGTGACGACATCTACGTAGCCTGGCGGTGGGAATTGGGTCAGGTTATCACCGCAGATAGAAGGACAAGTTATTGACGAGGCATCTACCGCCCACTCGCTGCAGAGGGAGTCGACAGATGACCCGGAACAGCAATTGCTAACGCACAACGAGTAGATGGATGTTGATACAAGAGTCGTGGCAACCCAAGCATCTCTCTCGGAAGGCGAAGAGGAGTCGGATGTACACTCACATTCTAACAAGTAAACGCAAGTCTGGAAGCAGCGTTCGCTTCGCAAGCACGAGAAACGCCGACGCACGCCATCTGACGACTGTCTCTTGCGGACAGATACCCACGGATCATACTGATCTGCTATGAGGGCGTCGACCAACACCGCTCCTCCTTTAGGAATTGATGATGGATTCTGCTTCTCCTGGGCATCCGTTCGGGGATGGAAGGAGCAATGGAACACTGTCGCAGCCCCGAGGAGACACGACAAGGGCCACTTTGGTAACCGCTGTAATACACCGGCAGCCTCTCTCCAGTGTCGCGTGGACGGAAGACGACTCTTTGGCAGGCACAGCACTTTTAGAAGGGGAGTTACATCCACCCCCTCCCCGCCGTCACCACCCCATCTCGTGCGGATGATATGATACTAGAGACGACAGGCTGTTGAACATACAGGCCTAGCCATTAGGGCCCTCCACATTTTCGTGCAAGAAGCCGCCGTTTCCGTTATCTCCGCTCTTAAGCCTTACAGGACAGTCATCAGCCAAGTGGCTGAGAAGTGATAGACTTTTACAACGCATCCCGTACTTAGTCACTCGTGTGACCAAAATCGTCGCCACTGCTCACACTGATGACGGCCACTGCCTTAAAGAGCGAACGACAATCATATCGATTTGCGACGATCAAGATCATACGGTAGGGCGCGAAGCTGTCATTGTTACGCTACACATTTTGTGAGGCCGACACCGACGTAGTCTTCTTGCAAGGGGTATACGTTCTTGGCTTCCTGGACATCTCTAGATACACGACATGCATACCACATCCGTCGGATACGGGCAGAGTCGCAATTCTCCTCAAAGAAGGTTTAGTAGTCTTCGATGTACGTTACCTAACGAATTCCACGGACATGGCGCTTATGGTCCAAGGGATACCCTTCGTCAATATTTACGCACCGTCTGGTGCCAGCAAGTGGCGTGAAAGTTCGCTGTTCTTTACTGAGGAATAAACGCAATTATTCCAAGGCAGGGTAGATGATATGGTGATCAAGGACGATTTTAATCGCACACAATCTCCCAAGGACCAAATTCCTCACTGTTCGCCATACCCAGCACTCGGCGCTCATTCACGAGCTCGGTTTAGTAGACGCTTGGGACACCATTTATGCTGATAGACCGTGTATCATGCACTTCACATTCGTCTAACAAAATTGACAGGGTATATACCTGCCGCTCTCTCAGGGATGCGGACATGGTAGGCGAGTTGTGCAGGCAGCGTTTACTGATCACACTGCTTACATCTGTACCATCACGCTTGGACGCCAACGAGTGTGGCGCAGCCGCAGCCCATGGAAATTTAGCACCGCTCACCTGACCTCACCGGAATGTCAGGCGGTTGTGGGAGACACGAGAAGACTATGCCTACGACAAGGAGGAGCATATACGCCTGCTTTACAATGATGGCCAGACTGTCCCAAGCGGAGCCTTCGACGCACGTTGAAGACGTTTGCTAGGGAAGCTGCGGCACGGAGGCACAGCACTACAGAGTTCTACCAGGCCCTCCTCAGGATGTGTTCCGTAATGTACCCAAACACCCGACTGCTAGATAACTGTCAACCGAGCAAAAGTAACGATTGTGACGTTGACGCGTCAACACTTGGAAGGGACTATCTTTCGTACATCTAGGAATCGCCAACGAACGGCCCCCATGTACCATAAAGCCACGGAACGAAGCGCAGAGAGAGTACTTTCATCCATGAGGTGAAGATAGATGATGACACATCACGTGGCGCAATGAGCTATAACCAATGCATACTTGACACGTTATTCTCACCTGTACGTGGGATCTGACCCAGAGATCATTGCTACTGTCGCTGGTTTGACGTACGCCACTGTTACTCAGAAACTCCAACAGGAATTGCTAGAACCGTTTACTGAAGAAGAATTGTTGGATGCCATAGGAAAAGGAGCACCCAATAAGACACCAAGACCGGATGGGTTCCCCTGGAATTTTGTAGGACGATCCAGCAGCTATTGGTCCATTGGACTACGTATGTCAACACCTTGTGGCACCAACGGTGCAACTTCCGGCTGCCTTTGTGAAAGGTGTAATCATCCAAATACGCAAACCTCGCGGAGGATGACGTATTACCGACTACCGACCATTAACTTGGTTGAAATGTGTTATGAAAATCTTCATACGCATACTGTCAGCTTGAATTCGGCGTACGACGTCTCGTATCCTGTCAACGGATCAGGCATCGATGAGCAGGGTGCATAATATCCGCGCCGCCCTGTGCCGCTACAGGGACCTGAGTGCTCTCGCTAAGGTGCGTCGTGTTCCGAGAGTCGTGGCTGCAATAAACTTTAGTAAAGTATCTGATCGCGTCAGTCATATGTACTTGACTGCTGTCCTTCAGAATATCCATTACCCGGACGTGTTCGTCGAGATCGTGCTCCGTCTCCTACGTGGCTCAATATCGAAAGTGCTTGTCAACCGTAGACTGTCGAGTATCTTGCAGATCTGCCTCTCTGTTACACAGGGATGCCCCTTACCGACGATACTGTGTGCGTCAGCATTAGAACCGTTTTGTGCGGTCTGCGACACCGCCTTATTAGGTTGTCTCTTGGTGGCATCGCTTGTGGGTGCATTGCGTATGCCGATATCTGACGCTAACACTTTGTGATTAACATGATGCCCGCAAAGCCGTGGGTAGGTTAGCCACTTATGGTGAAGCTTCGGGGAGCCGTATAAATGTACATAGCTCGGTGGTCTTGAATATTGGCACTGGGATGAGACCTGCAAGCGACGCCCCACTCAGTCTGTGCGATAAAATCCGCCGTCTTGGTATCGACTCATCTCACGCACGACGATCCTTAATTATCGGAGCCTCTAGCAACATATCCTAGTTGGACTTGTGGAGCATCGTCTCCGTGCTTTGGACCTTTATCAACGGACCTAACGTATAATGTCTGTCGGGCATCACGGAATCCGCAACTAGCGCAAACGCTACCGATACCTAAACACATACATCGGAGTTCTTGGAGGCATTCGGTTCATTTGTTATCGCTGGAACGATATTTAAGGTTCGATACGACTCCTTCTCTCTCCCTAGAGAAAGCGGCAGACTTTGCCTTGTCATTGCTCATGATCGAGCGGTGTCTCGATACGTTTGTATGCACCTCAAGCTTTGGCAGCGATGCCCGACCAACCGCACAGGTTTAGTGCTGGAGGCTCAGGCACCGTGTTTCCTTGATCCTCCGGTGGCGCTTACTGAGATACCGATGCCATTTTCCTACTTTGGGAGGTTTTATCTGAAACAGAGTTACATTCAGGACGTTATCCCTGTCTCTCGCTCACCAACGCCAGTGACATTTACCGCAGCCTACTCAGCGGCCGGTCGGCTAATGTCGTCGAACTGGCATGTCCAATCGTGCCTTGCAACGAAGTACGGCGCACTGTCAGCGCGTTAACGCGAGATTGAGATGAGCGTTCCATCTGGTACGTGACGGTTAACAAAGAACAGATTAGTCGAATCTCCATACGATCCACCTTGCCGATTCGACTTTATGTGTGAACTGCAACGTTCAGGATACGGACGAACACAGGCTATATTGTGGACCGGCGGAAGAGATATGGTATTTTGTGCGTCAAGTATTGGCTCTCTTTTTACGGATGTCGTCCTCTTATGTCGATTCTTGCACTCTCCTCTAACTGGGTGCTGTTCATTAGCAGACCACAACTCAATGGTGTCACGTAAATCAGACGTCACACGATTAATTATTTGATTGGAAGTGCTGTCACGCGATTTATGGCCTTTTGGAAGTATTTAAACGATCGTCATTGTGCTATTGTGAAGAACCCTAAGTAAAGCCAACTTCTTGCGGAGCATTTTCCACGATCAGCCCCGTAGCTGGATCATTCATGGCAGCAGATGTATTTGACATACTCACATATAGAAGTTTTAACACATAATGGATATCTAAACGACGTTATGAGAGGACATTCCATGAAGATCGGACGGTGGCGCCCGAGGACTATCGACGCCTCATGTGCGTGTTCAAAAATGTTATCTTGTGTTTGCTTCCTTTTTCTCAAGCAATTAGTACATATTCCTTCTTTTAAAATCTTGGCGACAGAGAAAAATTACTGAAAAGGCGGATTTATTTTTGCCACTAAGTAAATGAATAATCTCCTGTGGACATTAACCCCCTCCATTTCTTCCTATTTGGCTACAGAGACAATGTGTCCAAGCCTCGTAAAATGACAGCTGTTCACTTTTACCCTGAACCATTCCCTATTTTTTTTTAATGTTTGCGGTCAGCAACAAAAAAAAGAGAGATATTCAATGAAGAACTTGAATGTGTGTTATGTGACGTCCATCCAGACCAAATAACGACGACAATGACGAACGAAATGAAGAAGAAAAAAAAAACGTGGTAAAGTGCCAGATCTAAAAATTAAATGGCTCAAATGGCTCTGAGCTCTATGGGACTTAACTTCTGAGGTCATCAGTCCCCTAGAACTTAGAACTACTGAAACTTAACTAAGCTAAGGACATCACACACGTCCATGCCCGAGGCAGGATTCGAACCTACGACCGTAGCGGTCGCGCGGTTCGAATACTATGTCAAACTGAAGCTTCCGTTACAACGGGGTGGCTAAGTCATTCCTAAGGTCAGACGAGCGCAACAGTATCCCACCTGTAACAGGACCGTGCCTACTACGCTGAGATGACACAATTCATGGCATAGCGATATGCACACATACAGCTGGTGGTAATATCGCGTACACAAGGTATAAAAACGGCAGTGCATCGGCGGAGCTTTCATTTGTACTCAGGTGATTTATGTGGAAAGGTCTGCAATGTGATTACGGTCGCACGACGTGAATTTACAGACCTTTGCCGCAGAATGGTAATTGGAGCTAGACGCATGGAACATTCCAGTCTGGAAATCGTTAGGGAATTCGATATTCCAAGATCCACGGTGTCATGAGTGTGCCGAGAACAGCAGATTTCATGCATTACCTCTCACCACGGACAAAGCAGTGGCGAAGTCATTCACTTAAGAAACGAGAGCAGTGGCGTTTTCAGTGCTAACAGACAAGCAACACTGCATGAAATAACTACAGAAATCAATGTGGGACGTACGACGAACGTATCCGTTATGACAGCGCTGCGAAGTATGCCGTTAACGGGCTACGGCAGCAGACTACATCGCTCCCAACGACTCTCCTGAGTTCGTGTCATATCGGTTGGACCCTTCACTGGAAAACCGTGAACTGGTCAGCTGAATCCCGTTTTCTGTTGGTAAGAGCTGATGGTAGCGTTCGAGTGTGGCGCGGATCCCACGAAGCCATGGACCCAACTTGTCGACAAGGTACTGTCAAGCTGGTGCTGGTTCCATAATGGTGTGCGTTGTGTTTACATAGCATAGACTGGGTTCTATGGTCCAGCTGAACCTATGACCTATGACTGACCATGTGCAGCTGTTCATGCAATTCGTATTCCAACACAGTGATGGAATTTTTGTGGATGAAAATGCGCCATTTCACCGAGCCACAGTTGTTAGTGATTGTCTTGAAGTACAGTCTGAAGATTTCGAGAGAACTATTTGACCACCCATATCGCCCGACATGAATTCCATAGAACATTTATGGGACATAATCGAGAAGTAAGTTAATGCACAAAATCTTGCACCGACAACACTTTCGCAGTTATCGATGGCAATAGAGGCACCATGGCTTAGTATTTCTGCAGGTGACTTCCAACGACTTGTTGAGTCCATGCCACATGAAGTTGCTGCACTTCGTTGGCAAAAGAACGTCCGACTCGATGGCGGGAGGTATCCCATGACATTTATCACATTAGTCTTAAGCACAATTATGTACAAAAGAATCTTCGGATTGCTGACTGTTTTACGTTTTTACTTTACCGGTTGTTGCTCACTATAGATAGAACATTTAAGTCAGCGTGAGGTGCCTTTTCTTTTGGACCTGTGGCCAATCTTGTCGGAATCTGCTCACAAGCACTGAGCGAGGCTATGCTGGTCATTGGTAGTTCCATTGTTACGCGGGTGATGGAGCATCTTAGGTAAATTGCACGCACGTGCGGAATGAAAGCCAGTGTGTGCTCGATATGTTTGCCGGGAGATGTCGAGCGAGATGTAAAAACTGCTAGCGGCTGTTGGACGTACCGGATGCAGCCGGCTGCAAACAGTATCTCATGGCGGCACAAATGACCTTTGCTATACGTGCCCGTCACTATACTCAGTTTCTACTGGCAAATGACCGAAATTGTGAACAGTGTTAGCGTCCCACGATGGATGAAAACTGAGCTAGCGTTTGTAGTATCGTACCGAGAACCGTTCGTGGTCCTTTGGTTTGGAGCCGAGTGGACGCATTACACCAGACGCTCCAAACTTTCTGCAAGAATTTGAGTGCGAATTTCTTGACCTTCACTATCGGTTGCAGGATTTTAAGTCGTCGTCAACTGGTCAGACGTGACTGCTCAAGGGAAATGGCTACTCGGTTAGCAGAATGCATGCGCTGTCTACACAGTGGTTGTTTATGAAAGACGAGAAACTATATCTGTATTTCGAAGAAAGAGCGTATCGCCCAAATTTAGAATAGACGTTATTATTCGTCCTTTCAGGGAAAGAATGAAAAAAAATATGGTGCTATCTCACGGCTGGAGTGTCAATAATGTTAACTATAATACGAGTAACACTAACGCTGGCGCTGAAAGGTATGAAAGTTACTGTATCATTAGCTTAACAAATCATGGTTGCTAAATACTAACACGAATCATGTACAGAGTAATGGAAAGGCTGGTAGAAGCCGATCTCGGGGAAGAACAGTTTGAGTTCCTCAGAATTATAGGAACACGCGAGGCAATACCGATGCAATGGGTTATCTTAGACGACTGGCTGAATGAGTCAAACCTACTTTTGTAATATTTGTAGCTTCAGAGAAAGTTTTTGACTAAGTTGAGTGGAATATACCCTTTGAAATTATGAAGGCTAAAGGAATTAAAATAAAGAGAGTGAAAATCTACAACTCGCACAAAATCCAGACTAAGGTTACAAAAGTCGAAGGACGTGGAAGGAAGGGATTAGTTAAAACAGGGCTGTGACATGGTACAATGAGCAAGCAGTAAACGAAACTGAGTATAAATTTTGAAAGAGAATTAAAAATTCGCCAATAACTAAGTAATTCTTTCACAGACAGCAAAAGGACTGAATGGTCAGTTGAACAGAATGAACAGTGTCTTGAAAAGAGTTATAAGATGAAAATCAATAAAAGTAAAGCGAGAGTGTTGGAATGTAGCTGAACTAAATCCGACCACGCAGGGGGGGATTCCATTAGGAAATAAGACACTAAAAGTCGTAGATGAGTTTTGTTATTTGGCCAGCAAAATAACTAATGGTGGCGCAAGAAGAAAAGACATGAAATGCGAACCGGCTATGGCAAGTGGAGCATTTATGAAGAAAGTAAATTTGTTAACATGAAATACAAATTTAAATGTTAGAGAGTATTTTCTGAAGAAATTTGTCCTGTCTGCAGCCTTGCGCAAAAATGAAACGTGGACAACAAACAGTTCAGATAAGAAGCGAATAACAGTATTTTAAGTACTGTGGTACAGAAGACTGCTGAAAATTAGAAGAGTAGATCGACAACTAATGCAGGAATACTGTATCAGATTGGGGAGAAAAGAAATTTATGGCACAGATTGCCTGAAAGAAGGCATCGGTTGGTAATACATCTCTTGAGACGTGAGGGGATCATCAGTTTTGTAATGGAGGGAAGCGTGAGGAGTAAAAATTGTAGAAGGAGGCCTAGGGATGAATACATTAAGCAGCGTCAAATGGATATATGTCGCAGATGTTTAGCAGAGATGAAGAGGCTTGTACAGATTAGGCTACAAGACCTGCAGCGCCAGTAATAAAAACTTGGATGAACTGTAGTGGAAGACAGGAAAGAAATTACAGCTTTAATGTTCGAGCAGACGCCGGAAAGGAGTGAAAGGAGGAAGCAGCAGGCCCTGCTATCGCGCAGCCAGGCGCGAAACAGTGTCCATGATTTAGAGGCGCCACTTTCCGCGCCAAATTGGGGCCGTCCTCCGGGGGGCGGAGCGTAATTTGGGATGTTATCGCGGGCCTTAAGTGCAGCCAGCAGGCTGCGGAGCCACGAAACAACCTCTCCGAAGTCGCGGTGGGCCGGTCCGCCTCCTCCGTGGCGCGCTCTCCAATCGGAGGGATGCCTGCCCGTAGCGCACCCACCCAGACAAGATATCTTAACGAGCATCGAGCCGGCGCGGAAAGTTCGGCCAATTGGCATGCAATCTTGTTGTCAGATCTACACCGCTAGACGGCTTACGGTGGCCTGGCGGACTTCCTGGGCCGAAGAGAAGCCAGAGCCGGGGTAACCGCTGGGCTTATTAAATCACCACGGGCGAATCGCACAGCAAGGTTGGCGATTATTTATTTCTGTATTAAATCAGGCTCCTACCGCAGCACGGCAATACTGTCGGACGCAGAGCTGTTAAACAGATGATATACGATGTTGTGCAAGAAATGGTATTAATATCACGAGCTGTCAGAAAATTCTGGAACTTTCCTGTCCGTTGCTTGAGGGAAGGTGAACTACATAGCCAAGATCGCTTGTAAGCAACCTTTATTGCCGTATTACCGGTATCGGTAAGTCTGGTTAATATCTTCACATAATTTTAGAAGAGATCTCAATATAATTTCTTGCATATTATGGTGTGACATTTTGTTGCTGACACTCCTTGTTGAAGAAGATATGAACGTGGCTTCTTGCAGTTGTCTCCTGTAATGTATCCCCTATGTTATTCAATTTGTATATTGAGCAAGCAGTAAAGGAAACAAAAGTAAAGTTCGGAGTAGGTATTAAAATCAATGGAGAAGAAATAAAAACTTGGAGGTTCGCCGATGACGTTGCAATTCTGTCAGAGAGAGCAAAGGACTTGGAAGAGCAGTTAAACGGAATGGACAGTGTCTTGAAAGGAAGATATAAGATGAACATCAACAAAAGCAAAATGAGGATAATGGAATGTAGTCGAATTAAGTCGGGTGATGCTGAGGGAATTTGATTAGGAAATGAGACACTTAAAGTAGTAAAGGAGTTTTGCTATTTGGGAAGCAAAATAACTGATAATGGTCGAAGTAGAGAGGATATAAAATGTAGACTGGCAATGGCAAGGAAAGCGTTTCTGAAGAAAAGAAATTTGTTAACATCGAGTATAGATTTAAGCGTCAGGAAGTCGTTTCTGAAAGTATTTGTATGGAGTGTAGCCATATACGGAAGTGAAACATGGACGATGAATAGTATAGACAATAAGAGAATAGAAGCTTTCTAAACGTGGTGCTACAGAAGAACGCTGAAGATTAGATGAGTAGATCACAAAACTAATGAGGAGGTATTGAATAGAATTGGGGAGAAGAGGAGTTTGTGGCACAACTTGACAAGAAGAAGGGGCCGGTTGGTAGGGCATATTCTGAGACACCAAGGGATCACCAATTTAGTATTGGAGGGCAGCGTGGAGGGATAAATCGTAGAGGGAGATCAAGATATGAATACACTAAGCAGATTCAGAAGGATGTAGGCTGCAGTAGGTACTGGGAGATGAAGAAGCTTGCACAGAATAGAGTAGCGTGGAGAGCTGCATCAAACCAGTCTCAGGACTGACGACCACAACAACAACAACAACAATATGAGTAGCTTGAGTGCCTCCCTTAGTGCCTGACGTGGCACGATATCATGTCGGTATTTCTGTTTGAAATACGACAACATGCAAGTCTCTATCTTACGTAGGAATTTTAATCTATTTTGTCTTTGATACCCTTGTACTCCATGTTTTCCATTCAGGAAAGAGCGCGTATAGCGTGGTATGACATTTAGGTTTCAGCTTTTTACGGGCTGTTGTTGGCAGTTCCCAGATGTCTTCTAGAAATGGAAACTGCATGTGTCTCGCAACTTGATGTTACCTGATACAAATGAAACACAAACATTATGGTTCTTCAGGTGACTTACTTGAATAGCGTAACATCTGGAGTATTAGGTTCCAATAGGGGAAACCACATCCAGATTAGCAAAAGTCGTCGGCCGATGTGGCCGAGTGGTTCTAGGCGCTTCAGTCCGGAGCCGCGCGACTGCTACGGTCGCAGGTTCGAATCCTGCCTCGGGCATGGATGTGTGTGATGTCCTTAGGATAGTTAGGTTTAAGTAGTTCTTAAGTTCTAATGAACTGATGACCTCAGATGTTAAGTCCCATAGTGCTCAGAACCATTTGAACCATTTTTTAGCAAACATCTGCTCTGAAACACCAGCCAGTCTGAGTGCATGTGGAATTATGTGCCACCACCGGTTCCTAGGAGCAGACATTCTTCTGACTTTCTTGCACACTGTGTGGTTCTTTAGTGGATACATAAGCGAGGGGCACACGTCGTTCAGTAGCAGAGAATTCAGGTGTTAGTTAATTCTACATCTAATCTGAAATAGTAAAAGTAATACATACGTTTGTTGCTGTATTTTGAGCGTCATTTGTTAACAGTGGATTTGGATGTAGAAAAATTATAAATCTGTCACTCTTCAGTACAGTGCCTATTTAGAAGATGTCTTTTTAGAAGAGGTCAAGCCCTGGGCACTATATAAGTCTGCAGAAGTTATTTAAGGAAACGGAGGAAGTGCATGAAAGTTCGAACTGGGGCTCCACAGAGGGGATGCTTGCATCTCATTGGCAGCGCTCTCGAGCCGCAATGGCGGCTGTAGGAAAAGCATATTTGAAAGTGTGGCTGATACCGCAAACACAAATAACTGAAACACGAAAATATGCAGTACATACACGCTTTGCAGATAGACTCTGTGCACAGCATTCCTCTTCGGTTTACATTGACGTTGTGAAGACACTGAGGTCATCATGTCACAGAAGTGACTGTTACATCGACGATTAACCATTAATACAGCAATTAAATCAATTTAAAGGGTTTTCAAATAGGATTATTAAACATCATCCAGGGTGGTCAAAATGAAACTTATCCCAGAAAGTTTTACAGTGAGACTGATACGGGATTAATCCCTACCTATGATCATCACAAAAGATGACGGAAGTGGATACCGTTGACGTCGACGCAGCGCTGTGTTCCTTTTATTAAGACTGTACGAGAAGCAGCAGCTCTACCTTAGGGGTAGCGGCAAAAGCGTCTTCATTGTTCTGCCGTAGCTATCCCAGTGCGTGAGGATTATTTGAGAACACATGAAACTTCCGTTTATCCCACAGATAAAACTCACGCGCAGAGAGTTCAGGCGATCGAAGTGGCCAGGAAACTGCGGCGCCTCGCTGATTGCTCTCTTCCCGAGTAGCACCTTATGCGCTTGTGACAAGGTTGTCGGCGGGATGTGTGCTGCTTGGTCTCGTCTAAAATATCCATCTACTGCAACATGATTACTCTGCAGCTCACAGTTAATTGCCTGGCAGAGAGTTCATCGAACCACCTTCAAGGTATTCCTCTATCATTCCGTTCTCCAACAACGCTGGGGGGAAATCAACACTGAAATCTTTCCGTGCGAGCTATGATTTCTCTTGTTCTATTACAATAATCATTCCATCTACACTCCTGGAAATTGAAATAAGAACACCGTGAATTCATTGTCCCAGGAAGGGGAAACTTTATTGACACATTCCTGGGGTCAGATACATCACATGATCACACTGACAGAACCACAGGCACATAGACACAGGCAACAGAGCATGCACAATGTCGGCACTAGTACAGTGTATATCCACCTTTCGCAGCAATGCAGGCTGCTGTTCTCCCATGGAGACGATCGTAGAGATGCTGGATGTAGTCCTGTGGAACGGCTTGCCATGCCATTTCCACCTGGCGCCTCAGTTGGACCAGCGTTCGTGCTGGACGTGCAAACCGTGTGAGACGACGCTTCATCCAGTCCCAAACATGCTCAATGGGGGACAGATCCGGAGATCTTGCTGGACAGGGTAGTTGACTTACACCTTCTAGAGCACGTTGGGTGGCACGGGATGCATGCGGACGTGCATTGTCCTGTTGGAACAGCAAGTTCCCTTGCCGGTCTAGGAATGGTAGAACGATGGGTTCGATGACGGTTTGGATGTACCGTGCACTATTCAGTGTCCCCTCGACGATCACCAGTGGTGTACGGCCAGTGTCGGAGATCGCTCCCCACACCATGATGCCGGGTGTTGGCCCTGTGTGCCTCGGTCGTATGCAGTCCTGATTGTGGCGCTCACCTGCACGGTGCCAAACACGCATACGACCATCATTGGCACCAAGGCAGAAGCGACTCTCATCGCTGAAGACGACACGTCTCCATTCGTCCCTCCATTCACGCCTGTCGCGACACCACTGGAGGCGTGCTGCACGATGTTGGGGCGTGAGCGGAAGACGGCCTAACGGTGTGCGGGACCGTAGCCCAGCTTCATGGAGACGGTTGCGAATGGTCCTCGCCGATACCCCAGGAGCAACAGTGTCCCTAATTTGCTGGGAAGTGGCGGTGCGGTCCCCTACGGCACTGCGTAGGATCCTACGGTCTTGGCGTGCATCCGTGCGTCGCTGCGGTCCGGTCCCAGGTCGACGTGCACGTGCACCTTCCGCCGACCACTGGCGACAACATCGATGTACTGTGGAGACCTCACGCCCCACGTGTTGAGCAATTCGGCGGTACGTCCACCCGGCCTCCCGCATGCCCACTATACGCCCTCGCTCAAAGTCCGTCAACTGCACATACGGTTCACGTCCACGCTGTCGCGGCATGCTACCAGTGTTAAAGACTGCGATGGAGCTCCGTATGCCACGGCAAACTGGCTGACACTGACGGCGGCGGTGCACAAATGCTGCGCAGCTAGCCATTCGACGGCCAACAACGCGGTTCCTGGTGTGTCCGCTGTGCCGTGCGTGTGATCATTGCTTGTACAGCCCTCTCGCAGTGTCCGGAGCAAGTATGGTGGGTCTGACACACCGGTGTCAATGTGTTCTTTTTTCCATTTCCAGGAGTGTATGTCGGTGGGCGCTCATACAATATTTTCACATTCGGAGAAGAAAGCTGATAATGGAAATTTCGTGAAAATATCTTTCCGCAACGAAGAGCGCCTTTATTGTAAATATTTCCATTCCAACTCACTTATCGTATCTGTGACACTCTCTTCCCTAATTCGCAGTAATACATGACAAGATGTGGTTTTTTGAACTTTTTCGATGTCCTCCATCATTCCTGTCTGTGAGTATCCCACCTGCGCAGCGCTGCTCCAGAAGAGCGCCGACATGTTTAGTTGGGACAATCTCGTTAATGGACCTGTTGTGTCTCCTAAGTGTTCTGCCAATAAATCACAGTCTTTAGTTAGCTTTTCGCGAAACTTTGCCTATGTGATCATTCCAATTTAAGTTATTCGTAATTATATCGTTAAGTATTTAGATGAATTCACAGACTTTAGATGTCAGTGATTCGTCGTGTAGTCGAAATTAACCTGATAGCTTTTAGTGTACTCATGTGGATAATTTTGTACTTTTCATTATCAAGAGTCAGTTGCTGCTTTTCCTATCTTGCAGACATCTTGTCCAAATCACTTTGTAATTGGTTTTGATCATCTGATAATTGTACGAAATGGTTAATGACAGTCTCACCCACAATCAGTCTAAGGGGGCTGCTAAGATTGTCTCCTAAATCTTTTAGATAGATGGAAAATGGATTGAGTGTTTGGCGTCATTGGTCGGGAGGCCACTTGTGGGGCAGGTCCGGTCACATTGGTGCAGGTTTTTTTACGTTCGACGCTACATTGGGAACCTACGCGCCGGATGGGGATGATATGATGATGAAGACAGCACAACACCAAGTCCCTAAGCGGAGAAAATCCCCGACCCAGCCGGGAATCGAACCCGCGCCCGTAGGATGGCAATCCGTCACCTTGATCACTCAGCTATCGGGGCGAACGTTTAGATAGATAAGGAACAGCAAAGAGCTTGTAACATTTCCTTAGGGAACGCCAGATATCACTTTTTTTTTGTTTTACTCGATGACTTTCCGTCAGTTACCATGAAATGTGACCTTTGTTAGAGGAACTCACGAATCCAGTTGTAATGTCCCCACAGAAAATACCCTCAGTTAATCATTGTCAATCAAACCATCCGCATTCATTCACTTTGGAAAAGTATCTGATCTGATTTTCTCGTAACATATGAGGCAACAGCTCGACGACGCCAAAGTATTTTCTAGTGCGTTTATTCTTTGAAATAACAGAGATGCATATATGCATTCTCCATGGTTGTTAGAGTGGTAACTAGGACAGCTTCTGGAGTATCTGTTGAGGGATTGACGTGTTTCTGAGAGATACATATTTTGCTTTTCTTCTCGCTAAAGCGAGCCAATTAACATTTGTGCCGCTAGCGGTTTGTTTGAAGAGAAAGAGACTGTAAACGGAAAATAATTAAGACGTGGAATCACTGGAGATCTGGACATGTAATGGAGATGGATTGAATACACAATTTCCTTCATAAATAAGGTTTGTGACTTTTTTTTCTGGAGTGAATGAACGAATGAGTTTTTTCTGAATCATTTGATGATCACGTTGGCCCTGTAATTAGTGGGGAAGTTTCAGCTGTGTCGAAGAGAGCCTGCAATCACTGAGTCTGTGTTAAATCGTCCAAAAAGGCTTCGTACACATCTGGAATTCGCAATCTTTCGTAAAAGGAACAAATTGTCCACACGATTGATTCTCCCGACTGAATGCAGTGTTTAACAGTGTTAAAGTGGCCAATCAGTGACAGGACACGTTTTTGGACGTTGCTAAAATAATTTTGTTCTCTGTTTCATATCAACTACGACGAGCTAACCTAACTGACGCTTGGAAAAGAGAGGAAAGACTCGCGGGTGATATAATTGGATCTACAAATAAAGCCGAAAGACAGCACGCTTCGCGCAGAGAAAAGGCCATATCTATATTTTTATTATTAAAGCTTGCTAATAGAGTTGAAGTATACGCTCTTCTGTTTAGTGTTATTTGATATTTCAAGATTGATTAATTGTGTTCATGTTAGATGTGTTTTGATTGACCTGTCCCAGTTGCATTTATCTGTATATGGGCGTTAAGAAAGTAGACACAGAAGTACTCTTCTGTGAACGGAGTTACATATAGTGACAGTAGAAGGGAGTTATATGTAGTGACAGTAGAACATTTATATGGTTTTAACTAGGGAAATGTTTAGGATGAGTCAAGCAGAGCATAGCAACACGCAACAGCTTTCAGCTGTTAGCACTGATAATAATGATGCAGTAAGAAGTGTTGTAGGACCGATGGCTACATATAGCGCAATAGAACGCCCTGTAGACACGGCTAGAGGTGTAACAGCAAGTACGCAGCATGGATTAGATCCACTGGTAATTATCATGAGACAGATGCAGATGATAACCGAGAGCATGAATACTTTGAAAACCGACATTAACGCGAAATTAGCCTCAGTTACTGAAGGGCAAAATGATTTGAATACGAAATTAGCCTCAATTACTGAAGAGCAGGAAAATCTGAAAACCGACATTAACGCGAAATTAGCCTCAGTTACTGAAGGGCAGGAAAATATGAAAACCGATATTAAAGCACAATTAGTGACAGTTACTCAAACTCAAGAAGAAATGAAACTAGTCCAGACTGAGATTAAGCAGCAGTTACAAGACAGTTTTTACGAATTAGAGCAGCGGATGGAGGCGAAGACCAAGGAACTCAAAGATCAGGCCGAAGAGACGGAACGAAAATTAACTGCACAAATAGAATTGGTGAAAGCACAATGTGAGGAATCTACTCACCGCGTACGTGTCGAAATGAAGGAGTATGTGGCTATTAAGATAGATACTGTACGGGAACAGGTGGAAATGGTTCCGCAATTAGTACAAAAGCAAGACGCCATGTCATGTGCAATTGCGCAACTTCCTGAATTGGCACGTACACAGGCTAACCTAAAGGAAGGCGTTGAACATCTGACAGAGCGTCAAGACGTTATAGACCACCAAATTAACGTATTAACGGGTAAATTATCCGAAATCACATTAGAAAACAAAAGGCTAACGTGTGAAAACGTTGAGCAAAATGTTAAGGCAGCATTTCAGAGTTTATCTGGCAAACAGTAAGAGAATTTGTTTGCGAAAGGACTTGAGGAGATGCGTCAGCAGTTAGGTGCTGATTTGGAGCATTGGAAACAAACGATAGATGAGTCGATCCTCGCTTCACAACAAAGCTCAGAACAAATGAATACTGGGCAGCAGCAGAAGTTGGCAGCGACTATAGAGCCAGTTACTGCCCATTCGCACACAATACCGACTTGTGTAAGTAATTCAAACATTAAATTGCCACAAGCTGGTTGTTCGCATGAATTCTTATCTAACGGAGATTACGAAAGCCTTTGTCATGCCGAAGAAAAAATGATAAAGCATCGGCAATTCCAGATTTTTAACTCTGACAAAAGTGGGATCCATCCAATTGTTTTTATTCGAAGTTTCAGAGGAGTGCTACCCAGAAATTGGTCGGAGTGGCAGAAGATCAGTTTTGTTACAGGATATATACAAGGTTCGGGGGCGATCTGGGCCTCGGACATGACTTCCGTTTGCTCGACATATGACGAATTTGAGAAGGCGTTTTTAGCAAAGTTCTGGTCAGAAGGGGTACAGGAACGCCTAAGGCAGGAGCTGCTCTACCCAGAGCCTTTCTCCTTTTCGAGAGGAAGCGTTAGAAAGTATTTCGAGAAATGTATAAATAAAACGAGATACTGGGACAGACCTATGCCCTTGCCAGACATAATAAACATACTTAAGGCAAGACTACCGACTAGCATCCGGAATCAATTGATTTACAGCAACGACAAAGACTTGCAGTCGCTCCTCACGACGTTAGACCGAATAGATATTATCGAAGAGAACAACCAGAAAGCCCGTAATAACAGATTCCAATATAGGGAGATAGAACCTCCGCCAAACGATAGGCAAGGTGGAAGTATGTGTTATACCAATGGCGATCAATCGACACTTACAGGGAATGAACAGAGATCGTTAAATAATGGAGAAACACCTCAAAATTTCAATAGTAATCCCGGCAATGGTCTTGCGAGGGGCTATTCAAGGAACAACAGGAACGGGAAAAGATACAATCCCGTGTGGGGGAACGAAAGAAATTTCAGACCCCAAGCCTGGAATAATAACAATAATAGAAAGTGGAATCAACCGGGAGGAATGAATTCAAATAGCCAACATCAGTGGGGACGGACATCTACGAATCAACCGGTAATTACCGAAGTGACGGATGATGTCAACCAGCAGACAAATCAAAATCCAACAAACTTGTAAGGACCCACTCGTGCCCCGGAGGAGCGGTCAAAAATTGGTTGAGGGGCAACAGGATATGTGTACCCATGCTAACGTATAATGATGGACGATTACTGGCAGATGAACTGACCGAGGACTTAGAACCACAAGATGAGGATAAGGAACAGGTGGCAGTAGCCGAAGTGCAAGTCATTATGGAGACCGTACCTATAGTGGCGGTTTTAGACACAGCTGCAACCACAAATGTTATTTCGGAGGCACTATTCAACAGGATCAGAAATATAAGACGAGTACCAGTATTTCCAGTTCAAGATTGCAGAATAATAGGAGCCGTTGGGGCTCGATCGGCTAATGTAAAGGTGCAGTCACTACTTGGTGTAGAATTCGGAAATGTAGCAATATTAAGCACATTCCTTGTTGTGAAAAATTTGGTGGTGGATTGCATTATCGGAGTCGACAGCCTACGTCAATACGGATGCAGAATAGATTTTAAAACAGGAAAAATTTGGTTGAATGTTAATAAACAAGAAATTGAGTTGGAGTTGTTGAAAAAAAAGCCTTACGAGAAAATATAATTGTGGGATCAGTGTGCAAGTAATCAGGACGGCCCAAAATTCTAAACAGCACGTAATTAATGAGTTCCAAGTCAATGAAGATTTCGGTCAATTAGTGTTTGAAAAGTTAAATGAATCCGACTGCATTATCGAAGATCAGAAGAAGCAGCCCAATGAATTATTATTAACGTATGAAAACGTTTTTGATGAAAGGCCAGGAGTTATTAAGGGATACATATGCCATCTCTACGTTAAGCCGCACGAAACGTATTGTAGAACTTTCTATCCTGTTCCCTGGAGGTTAAAGGCTCAAGTTCAAAAGGAAATATTGAGCAGATATATAACAACATGCCCCACTCCTCCACTGGATATACACCTCATGAATTGATGTTCGAGGCAAAAGAAGAAAACTTCTGGACTGAACATATGCCCAAAACTCAGGAAACTGAGATGCCTTGGGAAGAAAAAAATAAGACAAGCCATTATAAATATGACGCAAAAGGCTGATCAGAGAAAACAACAATATGACAAATTAATCAAGAGGGTACAGGCGTACCACGTCGGAGAGAAGGTACTAGTCAAAAGACATACCAAATCATCCTTAATAAAGAAGAATATAAAGAAATGGGAGTTATTATATACTGGCCCATACATCATTCTACAAATTCCGAATCCTGGGGCTTATCTGTTAGCATACCCGGGATCTAACAAAATTAAAGGGTTATTTTCCCATAACGACTTGAAAAAATTTAATGAAGATTAGAAGATAGGGAGGAATGGTGTTGCGAGTGACAGAGATGAGCGCTCGCAAAAACATAACAATAAATTGTGTGTGTTTAGTGTTAGAAAACTTTAAACTGAAATAATTAATCTGTGACACAGATTATAGAGATAGTGACTAACTATTACTATCGAGTGCTGCAAAGAAGATAGTGGAGATAGGCTTCCCCTGTGTTTGGGTAAACATGGAACTTTAGCATTGCTAATGTCATCAAGATTTGTAAAGGATCTGAATGAACTTCAAGAAGAAAGAAATGTTTCCCGAAAATGACGCTGCATAATCAAAAGAGGTTCCCAGTGAATGTTCATACATAATTTCAAGTGCACGCTTAGACGTGTAAACGTGTGAAGTGATGCGTTTAGGCAGTGAATCATGAGTGACGGTTAACGCCGCAAAGATAATTTCCCGCGCAAAACAATTGACGTCGGCGCGAGAGTTAGAATCGATATAGACGACACAGATATGCTTTGTAAGAGACTAGCATCAAACGCGAGGGGAAACTGATTGATGTTGAACTTCAAAAAAGTGTCATAATTAGACGTTAAGAGTTCTTGATTTATTGTTGAATGTCAAAAGAATCTAAGATTCGTAGAATTAGTAGTTATTTAATGGGTCTTGTTCAATTTGGAATTTTGTTTGAAAATCCATTTCCATATATGTGCATGTATGAATGCCGGATGAATCAGAGAATAAATGAAAGAAGTGAATCCACATTCCTCACTACTAATAACTTTTACATTACAGCAATCAAGCGGAGAAATATCTGTATTTAGGATAAAAATTTTATGAGTATAGATAAATAATATGACTTTTCAAGGAAATGATGGATTATGTCTTTGTATAAAATGAACCACACTTTCCATTATTCGATGATTTGAATCCAAAATCTACTGCAAGTTACATGAATCCTTTAAATTACGAAGAATAATCATTGACAGAAAATGTGTCAGAATTTTTGGACTTACAACCACAAGTGGTGATGCGAAGTCCGAAAGAAAATTCAAACTAGAGTAAATATTATGATGTTTTCGGCAACAGCATTAGTCAATGGATAAATGGAAACTTTAAGTCAATGGCTAAATTCCTTGCAGTACATCGTAAGAAAAAGGATGCATGAAGCCATAGGGATTTTGTTTTCAAAAAGGAGAATCTTGGACGGTGCAACCTAACCAGTTCTTTTACAGGAAGAGTTTCCCTTTTGGTCATTGCTAATTCTTTTGGAATGAATGTTGCATGTGAAATCTGGTATCCCTGTCACTTCTACTCTTCCCATTGTGGGCCGCGTAGAAGACCGACTACAACTGTGGACGTCGGGGACATGCAAGATCCGGGGGAGTTTCAGCACCGCAAGATATTGTCCTGGGAACAAGATTGAAAAGAAAAAAAAAAACTCGAGTTATTTATTGTAAAACTTTTTTTTAGCTAGAGGCACAAATCACTCTTCTCCACATCGTTATATAAATCGATACCTATCTTTCATTTAGAGATCAGTTTCAAAATTATTTTTTCTCTTCTGTAGGCTTTCCTATCTTCTACGTACCGTAGGCTGGGGGTCTAGGCTTAAGAGGTTTTCCAAGGTTCCCCTGCTTAAGAAAGTTCCCGAATGGGTAGACCCTGATAACAGTTTCATGAAAGATCATCTTACTTGGTTGTGCACAGCAAACATAACACCTTGATGCACGTAAAAGCAATACAGCCGCGGTACCTGTCTCTTCATTTCTGTTGTTTTCAATGTTTCTTTTCTTCGTATATCTTAAACATAATTTTTTTTTCAGTCGGAGGACTGACACTCATCACTTCCGGGTTACCCACACTAATAGATAGCTCGCGAAGTGTGTTCGGTAAATCAAAATTAGGCTCACAAACTTCGCTCGCTGCGAGGGGCATTGTAATGTCCCCACAGAAAATACCCTCTACCACGCACCAATTAATCATTGTCAATCAAACCATCCACATTCATTCACTTTGGAAAAGTATCTGATCTGATTTTCTCGTAACATATGAGGCAACAGCTCGACGACGCCAAAGTATTTTCTAGTGCGTTTATTCTTTGAAATAACAGAGATGCATATATGCATTCTCCATGGTTGTTAGAGTGGTAACTAGGACAGCTTCTGGAGTATCTGTTGAGGGATTGACGTGTTTCTGAGAGATACATATTTTGCTTTTCTTCTCGATAAAGCGAGCCAATTAACATTTGTGCCGCTAGCGGTTTGTTTGAAGAGAAAGAGTGTAAAAGGAAAATAATTAAGACGTGGAATCACCGGAGATCTGGACATGTAATGGAGATGGATTGAATACACAATTTCCTTCATAAATAAGGTTTGTGACTTTTTTGTTCTGGAGTGAATGAACGAATGAGTTTTTTCTGAATCATTTGATGATCACGTTGGCCTTGTAATTAGTGGGGAAGTTTCAGCTGTGTCGAAGAGAGCCTGCAATCACTGAGTCTGTGTTAAATCGTCCGAAAAGGCTTCGTACACATCTGGAATTCGCAATCTTTCGTAAAAGGAACAAATTGTCCACACGATTGATTCTCCCTACTGAATGCAGTGATTAACAGTGTTAAACAGTCGCCCAACTAAGACGATATTCAGTAGGACACACAACTTGATTAGATGTAGCTTGGGAGGAAAGGTGTCAAAACACTTAGAAAAACTAGAACAATATAATCAATTTGAGATAAATTGTCGATAGCACTCATTACTACGAATAAATAAAGAGGGTTGTGTTTCACATAAAACGATATTTTCTGAATCGATGCTATTTGTCAGTAAGTCGTTTTCTTCGAGGTAGTTCATAATGTTTGAACATGTTATATGATCCAAAATCATACTACAGATCGATATTAGTGATACGGGTCTGTAACAATTCAATAGATTTCTACTACTTCCTTTGTTGATTACTGGTGTTTGTGTGACCTCTGTAGTGAAGCTATTGATTATGTCTTGTCTCTGGTCTACTTTACAAACGACCAAAACCTCTTTGGATATTATGCTAGATATCGAGACAGAGTTTCAATGCGGAAACAATTAAAAGCATCTCGCATTGAAGTCTGCGCTTTATTCCGAGCTTCCGTACATCACACCAATCTTGGAGTTTTTGCATTATTTTAAATTTGCCATGCTTTTTTCATTGGCTCCGCAGTACTATTCGGGGTCAGTGCCACCTCTCATTAATTTTTGGTATTTATCTTTAAACTGCTGACGATACTATTTTTTTGAATGTAAGTAACATTTGGTAGGTGTCAACCGAATATTTATCTGCTTTTCTTAATAGGCATTTTTTGCGTTTATTTTTGATTAATGTTACGCGGTTCAATCTTGCTACAACGACCTTGTGATTACTGATCCCTCTACCCGTGTTGATGATCCCTATTTCCTCAGGATTACTTGTTGCTAAGAGGTCAAGCTTGTCTTCGCATCCATTAATACTTCGTGTGGGGTCCTGAAGTAATTGTTGAAAACAATTTTCGGAGAAAGCGTGCAGTACTGTTTCGGACGACGTTTTATGCCTGCCACCGGCTGTAAACGTGTATTTTCGCCAACATATAGAAAGTAGATTGCAGGCACCACCAACTACAATTGTGTACTGTAAAGGAACATCTTTTTGAAAAGAGACTCACATTTTCTTTGAACTGTTTGGCTACTGTATCATCTGAGCCGGGGATCGTTAAAAGGGACCAATTACTAATTTATTTCGGTACTCGGGTATAACTTCTACCCATACTGACTGATAGCAACTATTTGCTGTAATTTTACTATAGGGTAAATTACTTCTAACAGCAATAAACACTCCACCAACAGCTGTATTTAATCCATCGTTTCTGAACACCGTTAGGTCCTTCGTAATAATTTGGGCTGTCCTTATCTCTCGCACTGACCAACTTTCACTACATATAAAGATTTGAGCCTTAGAGCTTTCTGTTAGTGCGTGGAGCACTGGTTCTTTTCCAACACATCTACGACAGTTTACAACTAAAGTAAAGTTTGTTGCCGAGTCTACTTTCGCCCTGTGCTTGTACTGCATCCTTTTACACTGACGTCCTTTCTGTAATTTCGTGAGAGCGCCTAATCTAAAAAATAAACGCCAAGTCCACGACACAGCCACTGCTACCCGTGTGACCACTTCCTGCGTCTAGTAGACCCCTGACCTATTAAGAGGAAAGTGAATACCATCACTTTATGACACATGCCGAGGAGTGTGGAGCCTAAAAGGTCGCAGAACTGCCTGAGCGACTGGCTCAGACCATCGATTCGGCTCTGTAAAAAGGTTCCGCAGTCGGTCCTGTCGACGATGCTAATGATGGAAGAAAGACTGGCAGTCATTAAAGGCTCTAGTCTTTATCACTTCAGACGGCCGCCTAAAATCTATTCTGATCCAAAACGACACGCATCGTTAACAACGACATGAGCCATCAGCTGCAGTTGGCTGCACCCTGTACCCGTTCCAGATCTTGGAATACATACCGAGTGCACACTGGACTTCTTCTCTTCTTGGCAGACACATCCATCAGAGGCCCCATTATGAGCCTAACATTGGAGCTCCCAACTTCCAGTAATCCCACGTTTGTGACTGTTCAGATCTTGCGGGCTGAGAGGCTTCTCTGAAACAGAACAAGCGACTGCATCTCGCTCAGGACCTCTATCAGGCAAAGATAACTTTCGAGATAGTTTTCAAGGGAGCTGTTATCAACAAGCAGATGGTCTGGCAATGGGTTCAATTTTATCCCCCTTACTGGAAGAAATGTTCAAGGACAACTGGGAGACTGATCTTATTAAGAGGGAGCTATTGACAAAACATGTTGTGAATTGGTACAGATATGTAGATGTTCTTTGGGTGTTGAAAGATTCCAGTAGAAAATCCCACAGATTTGTGGAAAATATGAACCAGTGTCACAGTAACATAAAGATCAGCATGGAGTTGCGAGGGGAGGGAAGGGGGCATAAATTTCCTGGATTAGCTTAAAGGTAGAAGACAACAACCAAAAATTTAAAATTTATCGAAAGTACTCCTTCACTGACACATTCATTCCGGTTTTCTCCCAACATCCTACAGCCCATAAACGTGCAGCATTCCACTACATGATCCACTATCTCCTTTCTATCCCTATTTCCCAAGAATACTTTGACCAGGAACTTAACACAAAAAAACAATAGCCACAAATAATGAATTTGACCCTAACATCATTGACAAAATTCTAGGTAAAAATATGAAGAAGCACCCAGGTCCCTACTGTCCCCAATGAAAAACACAGACAAACTGGAAAAGGACAGGTGCAGATTATCTGTTAGAGGGAAAACATCAAACGGGACAAGTAACATTTTGAAGACAAAGGATTTCTCTGTGCGTTTCTACGTCCCTCAGACAATAGGTAGTCGCTTGTTCAATGCAAAAGACAAATAACCAGCCACCACAAAAAGGGGTGTATAAAATCATATGCCGCGATTGTCAGGAATGCTACGTACATTGGGCAGTCGGCGAGGTCAATCTGCACCAGGCTTAAAGAACATCGTAGAAGCTGGAGATTGAAGAAGCCTGATTCAGACTTTGCGGAACATTGCCTTCACAATGACCACAAATACGTAATAGACGATCGAGTCTTACACACAGAGAAAAGGGGCTAAACGCAGACAGTTGGAAATTTTGTAAAAAACAGATGCGTACACGCCCACACCGATTATTAAACGAGCAAACCGAATTCAGTTATTCACCTTCTTTAGATGATATCACAACTCCGGGTTGAAGTTAAACTTTGGGCATCAATCCATCAGAAGGTAAAAAGTCCTTGGCTTATGCATAACTTTACTCCTGGATATGTTTAATCATGGTACCGTAATTTCTGAACTGTGTGATTCCATATGCAATTTGTCAAAAATGGTCACTGAAGTAATTTTACATTAAGTCAAGGATCAGTACATTAAGGAAGTTGAGATGACTATCTTTGCCTTCACATCATGTTTATCTATGCATTATCATCTTTGGAATAAGAAGAACGTCTTCTGTCACAAAGGGTGCAGGCTGAACACAGGAAGAACGTAGATACAGGAACCACTCGTGTAACAGTTGTAAATTGTCGTAGCTGTGTTGAGAAAATACCTGAGCTCCAAGTGCTACTAGAAAGCACTGATGCTCAAATCTTTATAGGCACTGAAAGCTAGCTAAATCCGGATATAAGCTCAGCTGAAATTTTTGCGAAGAACCTAACGGTGTTCCGAAAAGACAGGCTAAACACGGTTGGCGGTGGCGTGTTTGTTGCTGTTAGAAGTAATATAACTTGTCGTGAAACTGAAGTAGATAATTCCTGTGAGTTAGTATGGGCAGAGGTCATTGTTGGCAACCGGAATAAAATAATAATTGGATCCTTTTACCGACATCCCAACTCAGATGGTACAGTTGCTCAAAGGTTCAAAGAAAACGTGAGTCTGATTCCAAACACGTACCCCACTCTTACGATTATAGTTGGTGGTGACTTTAATTTACCCACGATATGTTGGCGAAAATACATGTTTAATTCCGGAGGTACGCATTAAACATCATCCGAAATTGTGCTAAACGAGTTCTCAGAAAATTATTTCGAGCAGTTAGTTCATGAGCCCTCGTGAATAGTAAACGGTTGTGAAAACACACTTAACCTCTTAGCAACAGATAATCCTGTGTTAATAACAAGCATCAAAACGGATACAGGGATTAGTGAACACAGGGTTGTCGTAGCGAGATTGAACATTGTAATCCCCAAAGCCTCCAAAAATAAACGAAAAATATACCTATTAAAAAAATCAGATAAAAATTCACTTGCCACCCTCCTGAGAGGCAATTTCCACTCCTTCCAAATTAATAATATAAGTGTAGACCAGATGTGACTTGAATTCACAGAAATAGTGTCGACAGCAATTGAGATATTTATGAAAAATAGAAATGAAGTCCCATGCTTCTTTACAGACCGTAGGGGAACGATGCGGAAGACCCGTACCGCCTTACTAGGCAGGGTCCTAATGGAATTAACAAACGACGGAGCTGCTCCTCCTTGGTACACAAAACGGGTTAGAACACTGTTGCAGAAACAACGAAAAAAACATGTCAAATTTAAACAGACGCAGAATCCCCAAGATTGGCGATATTTTACAGAAGCTCAAAATTTAGCGCGGACTTCAATGCGAGATGCTTATAATAGTTTCCACAACGAAACTTTGTCTCGAAACCTGGCAGAAAATCCAAAGAGATTCTGGTCGTATGTGAAGTATGTTAGTGGCAAGAAACAATTGCTATATGACTGCGCGTCTGCTGTATGCTCGTTCTTTAAATATTTTTTAGTTTATATTGAACCTGTGTGATCATCTCCCCGCGTTACCTTAGAGAATTGTACCCGACTTTGCGTCCTGGCTGCTAATATACCAGGCACATAAGGAATGGTATCTATATTTTTGACCCTTATTTGAATAACCTGATAAACAAATTAATTATTTTTGAAATGTGCGCAACGGAAACTGGTGCTAGTTTCTCTAAGATAACGCGTTCTGGGGTGGTTGAACTCAAAGCCGTCCTATAGCAGCTGGTAGCCTATCTAAATTCACATTTCAGATTATTTCTGTCTTTCGTTAACTTTAGAAAATCGGACTGAATAAGATACATCCTACCCACTTCACGTGTCAGGTGTCTGGGGGAATATTTCTTAACTGAAATGCTGACTCTCATTTAATAGATTTATTTTCTACTTTTGATGAAAACTTTAGAAGCCGACACATTACAATTTTTCTTTAGTTACAAAACTTCTGCGTTACCTCTCATGGGTAGGAAAATGACAAAATTTCAATTATGACACATAATTTCATAATATCACAAAAAATATATGACACATAATTTCATAATAACACAAAAAATACATAAGTGGGCCACACCGTCTTTGGCGGGAAAATCGTCATTCATTCTTAAAGACTCACTTATCGTCATGCATGAATTACACCACTAGAAATTTAAGGTAGGCCACTGCTGAAGGCAGATAACCTCTATCACAGAAAAGATTCTGGGCAAAAATGATGTACTATTGGTGCCAAAATGAAGTGCGAACTGAACTCACAAAGAAAGTACCAAAAATAATTAAATTTCACGACAGAAATTTCTCGATCTACTATGCGATACGCAATCTGCACTCATTAAGCTAAAAGTGAAGCTTATAACTCGGGAAATAGCTACATGAACTGATGTTTCCTGTTGCATGCTCACTACAGCAAAGCAAAATTTCACAAACACATTTCAGAGAAAACTATTGCAAATAAATTAAAACTGTAACCTGTACCGATGAAGGTATGTTGAATGCGTGCTATGAGCATACCCTGTCGTGAATTTTTAGCCATATTACCTCATTTCTATCTCACCAAATCTGCGAGCTGCTGTGTTCCCGCGTCCGGTCCGTCTCGTGGCTGGCCCCACAGTGCTCTTCACGTGCCAAAATCCGACCAACGTTCCTATTCAGACGCGGTGGTGGGGAGACTCACCTCACCCCCGCACCAACTTTGTAACCTACCCTCGTGCCTGTTTTCATCTTTGCTTGCTGCTCTGGCCTACCTGCCGTTATTCTTGTAATGTTGGCAATGACTGCTATTCCCTTAAACTGTTCCCTTTGGTCCATGCTCCCGCTACATTTGATTTCCATTCATACCCATGCACACTCATACAGGATGGAAAAAGGAGTATACATATAAACGGTGTGTGACCTCTTTGTGAAACGATGAAAAGAAATAAACAAATGCGTCAAATATTCCTTTCACCCAGCGAGGTGTTGAAGCTACTAGCAATCAAAGAAAAATTTATATCTCGATATAAAAAACATAAATACTTCCTATTGTAACCTGAGGCAAAACGAAAGTAACGCCTCACAATTTCTGACTTCTCTGCGTGATAGCAATGGAGATACTATCGAAGACAGTGCTGCCAAAGCAGAGTTACTAAATACAACCTTTCGAAATGCCTTCACAAAAGAAGAAGTAGTAGATAATCCATATTTCGAATCGAGAACAGCTGCCAACATGAGTAACGTAGAAATAAATATCCTCGGAGTAGAAAGCAGCTTAAATTACTTAATACAAGCAAGTCTTCTAGTCCAGACTGTATACCAATTAGGTTCCTTACAGAGTATGCTGATGCATTAGCTCCATACTTAACAATAATATACAATCGTTCGTTCGACGAAAGACCCGTACCCAAACACTGGAAAGTTGCACAGGTCATACCAATATTCATGAAAGGTTGTAGGAGTAATCCACTTAATTACAGGCCCATATCGTTAACGTCGATATGCAGCAGGACTTTGGAACATATATTGTGTTCGAACATTATGAATTACCTTGAAGAAAACTGTCTATTGACACACTGTCAACATGGGTTTGGAAAACATCTTTATTCACATGAAATGTTGGGTGTTATTGATAAGGAATTTCAGATCGATTCCGTATTTCTGGATTTCCGCAAGGCTTTTGACGCTGTACCACACAGGCGGCCTGTAGTGAAATTGCGTGCTTATGGAATATCGTCTCAGTTATGTGACTGTATTTGTGACTTGCTGCCAGAGAGGTCACAGTTCGTAGTAACTGACGGAAAGTCACTGAGTAAAAAAGAAGTGATTTCTGGCGTTCCCCAAGTTAGTGTTAATGGCCCTTTGTTGTTCCTTATCTATATAAACGATTTGGGAGACAATCTGAGCAGCTGTATTAGGATGTTTGCAGCCGACACTGTCGTTTATCGACAAATAAAGTCATCAAGAGATCAAAAGAAATTGCAAAACGATTTAGAAAAGATATCAGAACTGTGCAAAAACTGGCATTTGACCCTAAATAACGAAAAGCGTAGCGTCTTTGATTCATAATCAAAACGTCTTCGGTCCCGGGTTCGATCCCCGCCACTGCCTAAATTTTGATAAATAATCAGCATTGGCGGCTGAAGACTTCCGGCATAAGAAGTCAGCCTCATTCTGCCAACGGCCTTGTCAAAGAGGGCGTAGGAGCGGATCGAGGCTCAGGGCACTCTCTTGTCCTAGGGGTGGGAAATTGCCCCAAAAGGCGGAAGAATCAGCAATGATCAACGACATGAGGATGCAGAAGGCAATGGAAACCACTGCATTAAAGGCACGTAACGTGTATCCACAGGACATGTGGCCTGTAATTGAAGAAGTGTCATGATGAACTCTTCATTGGCAAAAGATTCCGGAATAGTCCCCCATTCGGATCTCCGGGAGGGGACTGCCAAGGGGGAGGTTACCATGAGAAAAAGATTGAATAATCAACGAAAGGATAACGTTCTACGAGTCGGGGCGTGGAATGTCAGAAGCTTGAACTTGGTAAGGAAACTAGAATATCTGAAAAGGGAAATGCAAAGGCTCAATCTAGATATAGTAGGGGTCAGTGAAGTGAAGTGGAAGGAAGACAAGGATTTCTGGTCAGATGAGTGTCGGGTAATATCAACAGCAGCAGAAAATGGTATAACAGGTGTAGGATTCGTTATGAATAGGAAGGTAGGGCAGAGGGCGTGTTACTGTGAACAGTTCAGTGACCGGGTTGTTCTAATCAGAATCGACAGCAGACCAACACCGACAACGATAGTTCAGGTATACATGCCGACGTCGCAAGCTGAAGATGAACAGATAGAGAAAGTGTTTGAGGATATTGAAAGGGTAATGCAGTATGTAAAGGGGGACGAAAATCTGATAGTCATGGGCGACTGGAATGCAGTTGTAGGGGAAGGAGTAGAAGAAAAGGTTACAGGAGAATATGGGCTTGGGACAAGGAACGAAAGAGGAGAAAGACTAATTGAGTTCTGTAACAAGTTTCAGCTAGTAATAGCGAATACCCTGTTCAAGAATCACAAGAGGAGGAGGTATACCTGGAAAAGGCCGGGAGATACGGGAAGATTTCAGTTAGATTATATCATGGTCAGACAGAGATTCCGAAATCAGATACTGGATTGTAAGGCGTACCCAGGAGCAGATATAGACTCAGATCACAATATAGTAGTGATGAAGAGTAGGTTGAAGTTCAAGACATTAGTCAGGAAGAATCAATACGCAAAGAAGTGGGATACGGAAGTACTAAGGAATGACGAGATACGTTTGAAGTTCTCTAACGCTATAGATACAGCAATAAGGAATAGCGGAGTAGGCAGTACAGTTGAAGAGGAATGGACATCTCTAAAAAGGGCCATCACAGAAGTTGGGAAGGAAAACATAGGTACAAAGAAGGTAGCTGCGAAGAAACCATGGGTAACAGAAGAATTACTTAAGTTGATTGATGAAAGGAGGAAGTACAAATATGTTCCGGGAAAATCAGGAATACAGAAATACAAGTCGCTGAGGAATGAAATAAATAGGAAGTGCAGGGAAGCTAAGACGAAATGGCTGCAGGAAAAATGTGAAGACATCGAAAAAGATATGATTGTCGGAAGGACAGACTCAGCGTACAGGAAAGTCAAAACAACCTTTGGTGACATTTAAAGCAATGGTGGTAATATTAAGAATGCAACGGGAATTCCACTGTTAAATGCAGAGGAGAGAGCAGATAGGTGGAAAGAACACATTGAAAGCCTCTATGAGGGTGAAGATTTGGCGGATGTGATAGAAGAAGAAACAGGAGTCGATTTAGAAGAGATAGGGGATCCAGTATTAGAATCGGAATTTAAAAGAGCATTGGAGGACTTACGGCAAATAAGGCAGAAGGGATAGATAACATTCCATCATAATTACTAAAATCATTGGGGGAAGTGGCAACAAATCGACTATTCACGTTGGTGTGTAGAATATATGAGTCTGGCGATATACCATCTGACTTTCGGAAAAGCATCATCTACACAATTCCGAAGACGGCAAGAGCTGACAAGTGCGAGAATTATCGCACAATCAGCTTAACAGCTCATGCATCGAAGCTGCTTACACGAATAATATACAGAAGAATGGAAAAGAAAATTGAGAATGCGCTAGGTGACGATCAGTTTGGCTTTAGGAAAAGTAAAGGGACGAGAGAGGCAATTCTGACGTTACGGCTAATAATGGAAGCAAGACTAAAGAAAAATCAAGACACTTTCATAGGATTTGTCGACCTGGAAAAAGCGTTCGACAGTATAAAATGGTGCAAGCTGTTCGAGATTCTGAAAAAAGTAGGGGTAAGCTATAGGGAGAGACGGGTCATATACAATATGTACAACAACCAAGAGGGAATAATAAGAGTGGACGATCAAGAACCAAGTGCTCGTATTAAGAAGGGTGTAAGACAAGGCTGTAGCCTTTCGCCCCTACTCTTCAATCTGTACATCGAGGAAGCAATGATGGAAATAAAAGAAAGGTCCAGGAGTGGAATTAAAATACAAGGTGAAAGGATATCAATTATACGATTCGCTGATGACATTGCTATCCTGAGTGAAAGTGAAGAAGAATTAAATGATCTGCTGAACGGAATGAACAGTCTAATGAGTAAACAGTATGGTTTGAGAGTAAATCGGAGAAAGACGAAGGTAATGAGAAGTAGTAGAAATGAGAACAGCGAGAAACTTAACATCAAGATTGATGGTCACGAAGTCAATGGAGTTAAGGAATTCTGCTACCTAGGCAGTCAAATAACCAATGACGGACGGAGCAAGGAGGACATCAAAAGCAGACTCGCTATGGCAAAAAAGGCATTTCTGGCCAAGAAGTCTACTAATATCAAATACCGGCCTTAATTTGAGGAAGAAATTTCTGAGGATGTACGTCTGGAGTACAGCATTGTATGGTAGTGAAACATGGACTGTGGGAAAACCGGAGCAGAAGAGAATCGAAGCATTTGAGATGTGGTGCTATAGACGAATGTTGAAAATTAGATGGACTGATAAGGTAAGGAATGAGGAGGTTCTACGCAGAATCGGAGAGGAAAGGAATATGTGGAAAACACTGATAAGGAGAAGGGACAGGATGACAGGACATCTGCTAAGACATGAGAGAATGACTTCCATGGTACTAGAGGGAACTGTAGAGGGCAAAAACTGTAGAGGAAGACAGAGATTTGAATACGACAAGCAAATAATTGAGGACGTAGGTTGCAAGTGCTACTCTGAGATGAAGAGGTTAGCACAGGAAAGGAATTTGTGGCGGGCCGCATAAAACCAGTCAGTAGACTGATAAAAAAAAAAAAAAAAATCGATAAGTGTGAGGTCGTCCACATGAGTCCTAAAAGGAATCCGTTAGGCGTCGGTTACACGATAAGTCAGTCAAATCTAAAGGCCGTAAATTCAACAAAATACGTAGGAATTACAATTACGAGCACCGTAAATTGGAAGGAACACATCGAAAATGTTGTGGGGAAGGATAACCAAATACTGCGCTTTATTGGCAGGACACTTGGAAAATGTAGCTCTTTTAGAATACTGCTGCGCGGTGTGGAACCCTTACCAGATAGGACTGACGGAGTACGTCGAAACAGCTCGAAGAAGGGCAGCACGTTTCGTATTATCGCGAAATACAGGAGAGAGTGTCACAGAAATGACACAGAATTTGGGCTGGACATCATTAAAAGAACGGCGTTTATTAATATTTCCAACATTTCGCGGCCCTGTCAGTAACTGTATAAATATTGATTTTAAATTAACAACAGCTTCTGTTCCAAAGATTACGTAGATATACTTAGGTCTCATTCGGGATAACACAACCTTCTTCAGAATAAAAGGAACTACGATTTGTCCATAATGGACAACGTCAAAAACTAAAGTATAGTAATACATCGTCATATTGCAATAACTTATCTGGGAAACAGACTTGCGACCGCAGTACGGCAGCAACGGATTTGTACTGGAACTGGCTATAGCCTAGAGAGCGCATGCTCGATAGTGTCATGCGTACTTGTTGACACTGATACCAACATGTAGTCCTAAACTTAAAATTTTTATGTATAACCAGGTGCGGCAAACGAAATTGATGTATACGTTATCCTGTAAGGAACAAAGATATATCGACTGTCGTAACATTTGTAATAAGTTGTTTGACGTGAAAAGTGAAGGGAGCAATGCTTTTACTATTTTAAGCCAACCTAGCATATTCGGTCTTATCATCGAACTTGACAGCATGAGGATAACTACGGGTTTGAAATACCAGATAATCTCAGCTATTCAGCAAACGGGAGTGCTAAAAACATGTTGGCAAGGGTATAATGATTACTCCCTAAAATGATGGTGGATGGAATAACGGTTGAAAACCTTCAAAGAAGTTTTTGTTTCGCAGCTGCAGCTGGTCGTTAAGAAGGTTACTTTTGTCATATAGTAAGTGTTTAAAAATTAGCTTAACAACTGGCCGGTTTTGAGCGCGAGTACTCGCGTCTGGCACGTGCTCGCGAGCAGGTGCAAGGGGGAGGAGTAGGGAGGGAGGGGAGGGAGGGGAAATGCGCGCGCACGTTTGAATAGGGCCGAAGCGTGCCTATTGAATTCGCACCGACTGTGTAACGTTTAAATTACTACGATCAGCTCTAACAGTCACTTCGCTGGTTAAGAATCATGTCAAGTCACCATTGTGTAACCCCAACCATGCTTTCGCAGTTCAAACCCCATTGGGAGGAATTGTATCTGTTTACAGAAAAAGATGGTGTTGCAAAATGTTTAGTATGTCACAAGACGCTGAATTCTTTTAGGAAATTTAATTTGCAGCGACAATATATGTCGTACCAAGCGAAAGACCACGGAAGTGGAAAATTTGATGGACCAGATCGTGCACAGGAAGTTATTAAACTTAAAAGGAAGCTATCCGAAGATGATCTGGACGACGAAGAAAAATCAACTGAAGCAGCTCTCAGAGTGAGTCACAAAATTGCTTTGCTTTTAGCAAAATCCCTGTGCCCCTTCACTGATGGCGATTTAATAAAAGAATGTTTGGTAGTTGCAGCGGAACATTTGTGTCCATCTCAAGTTGAACAGTTTCGGATTGTGTCATTATCTAACATGCCCATTATGCATCGCATACAGGACATGGCAGACGACGTCCAGAGCCAGCTTACAAATATCTGTAAAGATTTTATAGCGTATTCTCTAGCTCTGGACGAAAGTGTTGATATCACTGGAACAGCGCAGCTTACCATATTTATTAGAGGTGTTAATAGAGATCTTCAGGTGAGGGGGGAGCTCCTCGATGTAGTAGCTATGAAGAACACTACAACCGGCGGTGATATTTTAAGTAGTGTTGAAGAAAGTGTTGAAAATATTGGATTGTTGTGGAATTCTTTAGTTTCAGTGTCTACAGACGGTGCACCAGCAATGACAAGGAAAAAATCAGGTTTCGTTGCGCTGTTGAAGGACAAAATGCAAAAACTGACTGTGCCGAATGAAATAAGGGGGGTTCATTGTGTGATCCACCAGGAAAAATTATGTGCAAAGAGTATCGCTCTAAAAAATGCGATGAGTGTTGTTGTTCGTACAAACAATTATATAAGGAAGCATGGGCTACAACACAGGCAATTTAAAAGCTTTCTTGAGGATGTAGAAAGCCAGTATGGTAGCCTGCGTTATTACAGCGAGGTCCGCTGGCTTAGTCGTGACGAATTATTAAATCGATTTTTTTGCCTATTAGATGAGATAAATATGTTCATGGAAATAAATAATATGTGTGTTCCTGAATTGAAAGAGCCTTCATGAAAATGTGATCTCGCGTTCTTAGCAGATTTAACTAGCCATCTGAATGCTTTGAACATTTCAATACAAGTTAAAGATCTGCTAATTACTCATTTCATAGATCGAATACGAGCTTTTAAAATGAAATTGACACTTTGGGTGAGTCCGCTGGAAACAGGAAATCTAGCTCATTTTCCTAAATTATCATCCATGCAAGATGTTCACAAAGACTGTGAACGTTATTGACATAGTTTAGTTGCCCTTAAGGAAAAATTTGATCAACGCTTTCAAGACCTGACAGCACTAGACAGTGATTTTGATCTGTTCTCCTCTCCATATTCGGCGAATATTGAAGAGATTCGTCCTGAGCTCCAACTAGAAATTATTGACCTGCAGTGTGACAGAGAATACAGAGACAAATTTCAGGACAAGAAAAACATTTTGGAATTCTACAGATAGTTCCCTCAGGATAGATTTCCTCGTTTGCACAAACTGGCGGCTACAATAATATCAATGTTCGGTTCCAAGTATGTTTGTGAACGACTGTTCTCTGTAATGAAATGTAACAAGATGCGCCTGAGAAACGCATTGTCTGATCGAAACTGCACGCTGCGCCTACAATGCAAAAGAACAATTACTCCGAACGTAGATGCAATTGTAAAGGGCAAAAAGTACAAGATAACCGAGAATCCCACACTTCAGTGACACCTTTTATTGTGTAACAGTTCACAAATTAATACGAATGTAGAGGCATACACTAAGCTAATAAAATTATGTGGCACGTGTACATTCTCCTTTATTTGTTTCATTTGTCGCAGTAATAATTCGTGAATGATATCCCTGCAGGTGGCCGCGGATTTACATTGACTGGCGGCAGCTGTTGTGTGCCCCATGTGACTCTCCCCACTCTCCTCTCTGGTCCAGTAGTGGGGGTAGCGTGCTCGCGCTGCTCCATGCTCGCGCCTTGCTGCTCACAGCTTGCTCCGCGAGCACGTATGTATGGCTTCGGTCACACAGCTTGAGGCTGTTGCCAATGGGCATCACTGTGGGGGTCGGGATGGGGGTTTGTCGGGGACGGCCAGCTCGTCCCACGCATCCCCTGATCGGACTACGACTGTGGTTGCCCGGGATACTGCCCGCATTGAGGCTGATCCCTCACCTGTGGTAGAGTGGGAGGTCGTTTCAAGGTGTGGCAGGGGGCGAAAGACATTCCGGAGGGCTGAACGGAAAGCCTCTCCAGTTTGTCTGACGAACCGGTTTCAGGCTCTGTCTCAGGCTGATACTGATCTTCGGCCTGACATGGCTGCTTGTCCTGTTCCAGAGGTTGCCCCTCAGTCTGCAAGATCCGGGCAGTCGCAGAGGGTGGGCTTACTGGTAGTTGGGAGCTCCAACGTCAGGCGCGTAATGGGGCCCCTTAGGGAAATGGCAGCAAGAGAGGGGAAGAAAACCAATGTGCACTCCGTGTGCATACCGGGGGGAGTCATTCCAGATGTGGAAAGGGTCCTTCCGGATGCCATGAACGGTACAGGGTGCACCCATCTGCAGGTGGTCGCTCATGTCGGCACCAATGATGTGTGTCGCTATGGATCGGAGGAAATCCTCTCTGGCTTCCGGCGGCTATCTGATTTGGTGAAGACTGCCAGTCTCGCTAGCGGGATGAAAGCAGAGCTCACCATCTGCAGCATCGTCGACAGGACTGACTGCGGACCTTTGGTACAGAGCCGAGTGGAGGGTCTGAATCAGAGGCTGAGACGGTTCTGCGACGGTGTGGGCTGCAGATTCCTCGACTTGCGCCATAGGGTGGTGGGGTTTCGGGTTCCGCTGGATAGGTCAGGAGTCCACTACACGCAACAAGCGGCTACACGGGTAGCAGGGGTTGTGTGGCGTAGGCTGGGCGGTTTTTTAGGTTAGATGGCCTTGGGCAAGTACAGAAAGGGCAACAGCCTCAACGGGTGCGGGGCAAAGTCAGGACATGCGGGGACCAAGCAGCAATCGGTATTGTAATTGTCAACTGTCGAAGCTGCGTTGGTAAAGTACCGGAACTTCAAGCGCTGATAGAAAGCACCGAAGCTGAAATCGTTATAGGTACAGAGAGCTGGCTTAAGCCAGAGATAAATTCTGCCGAAATTTTTACAAAGGTACAGACGGTGTTTAGAAAGGATAGATTGCATGCAACCGGTGGTGGAGTGTTCATCGCTGTTAGTAGTAGTTTATCCTGTAGTGAAGTAGAAGTGGATAGTTCCTGTGAATTATTATGGGTGGAGGTTACACTAAACAACCGAACTAGGTTAATAATTGGCTCCTTTTACCGACCTCCCGACCCAGCAGCATTAGTGGCAGAACAACTGAGAGAAAATTTGGAATACATTTCACATAAATTTTCTCAGCATGTTATAGTCTTAGGTGGAGATTTCAATTTACCAGATATAGACTGGGACACTCAGATGTTTAGGACGGGTGGTAGGGACAGAGCATCGAGTGACATTATACTGAGTGCACTATCCGAAAATTACCTCGAGCAATTAAACAGAGAACCGACTCGTGGAGATAACATATTGGACCTACTGATAACAAACAGACCCGAACTTTTCGAATCTGTATGTACAGAACAGGGAATCAGTGATCATAAGGCCGTTGCAGCATCCCTGAATATGGAAGTTAATAGGAATATAAAAAAAGGGAGGAAGGTTTATCTGTTTAGCAAGAGTAATAGAAGGCAGATTTCAGACTACCTAACAGATCAAAACGAAAATTTCTGTTCCGACACTGACAATGTTGAGTGTTTATGGAAAAAGTTCAAGGCAATCGTAAAATGCGTTTTAGACAGGTACGTGCCGAGTAAAACTGTGAGGGACGGGAAAAACCCACCGTGGTACAACAACAAAGTTAGGAAACTACTGCGAAAGCAAAGAGAGCTCCACTCCAAGTTTAAACGCAGCCAAAACCTCTCAGACAAACAGAAGCTAAACGATGTCAAAGTTAGCGTAAGGAGGGCTATGCGTGAAGCGTTCATTGAATTCGAAAGTAAAATTCTATGTACCGACTTGACAGAAAATCCTAGGAAGTTCTGGTCTTACGTTAAATCAGTAAGTGGCTCGAAGCAGCATATCCAGACACTACGGGATGATGATGGCATTGAAACAGAGGATGACACGCGTAAAGCTGAAATACTAAACACCTTTTTCCAAAGCTGTTTCACAGAGGAAGACCGCACTGCAGTTCCTTCTCTAAATCCTCGCACAAACGAAAAAATGGCTGACATCGAAATAAGTGTCCAAGGAATAGAAAAGCAACTGGAATCACTCAATAGAGGAAAGTCCACTGGACCTGACGGGATACCAATTCGATTCTACACAGAGTACGCGAAAGAACTTGCTCCCCTTCTAACAGCCGTGTACCGCAAGTCTCTAGAGGAACGGAGGGTTCCAAATGATTGGAAAAGAGCACAGATAGTCCCAGTCTTCAAGAAGGGTCGTCGAGCAGATGCGCAAAACTATAGACCTATATCTCTTACGTCGATCTCTTGTAGAATTTTAGAACATGTTTTTTGCTCGCGTATCATGTCATTTCTGGAAACCCAGAATCTACTATGTAGGAATCAACATGGATTCCGGAAACAGCGATCGTGTGAGACCCAACTCGCCTTATTTGTTCATGAGACCCAGAAAATATTAGATACAGGCTCCCAGGTAGATGCTATTTTTCTTGACTTCCGGAAGGCGTTCGATACAGTTCCGCACTGTCGCCTGATAAACAAAGTAATCAGACCAGCTGTGTGGCTGGATTGAAGAGTTTTTAGCAAACAGAACACAGCATGTTGTTATCAATGGAGAGACGTCTACAGACGTTAAAGTAACCTCGGGCGTGCCACAGGGGAGTGTTATGGGACCATTGCTTTTCACAATATATATAAATGACTTAGTAGATAGTGTCGGAAGTTCCATGCGGCTTTTCGCGGATGATGCTGTAGTATACAGAGAAGTTGCTGCATTAGAAAATTGTAGCGAAATACAGGAAGATCTGCAGCGGATAGGCACTTGGTGCAGGGAGTGGCAATTGACCCTTAACATAGACAAATGTAATGTATTGCGAATACATAGAAAGAAGGATCCTTTATTGTATGATTATATGATAGCGGAACAAACACTGGTAGCAGTTACTTCTGTAAAATATCTGGGAGTATGCGTACGGAACGATTTGAAGTGGAATGATCATATAAAATTAATTGTTGGTAAGGCGGGTACCAGGTTGAGATTCATTGGGAGAGTGCTTAGAAAATGTAGTCCATCAACAAAGGAGGTGGCTTACAAAACACTCGTTCGACCTATACTTGAGTATTGCTCATCAGTGTGGGATCCGTACCAGGTCGGGTTGACGGAGGAGATAGAGAAGATCCAAAGAAGAGCGGCGCGTTTCGTCACTGGGTTATTTGGTAACCGTGATAGCGTTACGGAGATGTTTAATAAACTCAAGTGGCAGACTCTGCAAGAGAGGCGCTCTGCATCGCGGTGTAGCTTGCTCGCCAGGTTTCGAGAGAGTGCGTTTCTGGATGAGGTATCGAATATATTGCTTCCCCCTACTTATACTTCCCGAGGAGATCACGAATGTAAAATTAGAGAGATTAGAGCGCGCACGGAGGCTTTCAGACAGTCGTTCTTCCCGCGAACCATACGCGACTGGAACAGGAAAGGGAGGTAATGACAGTGGCACGTAAAGTGCCCTCCGCCACACACCGTTGGGTGGCTTGCGGAGTATCAATGTAGATGTAGATGTAGATGAAGCCCTGGTGTAGACAGTAACCAAGGCAGCCACAGTAGTGGACCGACTGGGGGCATATGGAATGTGCTGGACGCTCCTTGGACATCCTCATCTGTTCCCTCCCCCTCAGTGATGCCCATTGGCAACAGCCTCAAGGTGTGTGACCAAAGCCAGCGCCGCTTGCAGCTGTGAGGGTCACCAACTCAGCTCGCATCTGAATACAGCAATCACAGTCTCCATTCATACTAGAGACGGTGGAAACACACACTAGACAGTTATTAAAACGGGGAACTCTGCCTGGTAAAGACACTAACATGCAAGAAATTTAACAATTTAAGCTAAGAAGCACACAGATAATCAGAATAAGTCGTTTCTTACTAGAACCTGCGTCAACTCAGAAACGAAAGGGTGAAGCCTGATGCGTAGCTGCATGGACGGAGGTTACCCACCCTTCCATACTGTCTTTCATCTTTTGTGACTTTACATACGAGTAAAAATGAATTTAGCAGTTTCTGGAGATAACGATTAGCGATAATAGTTTGGTGAGAGAGTCATGTTTTGATGTGGACAGCAGACATAGTGCACCAAACACAATAATTGAATTATGCAATGGCTCCTTAAAGTGCTGATGGGGATTGTTCGATGTGTAGTGGTGCATGTCCTATGAGTTTACTTACACTGACAGGCTGAACCAGGCCTCATCTAAAGAAATGAAAAACTGCGAGATAAAAATTCCCTGATTCCACTTCGCTCCACAACCACCGGCAGAACCGACTGGCGCATCTAAAATACGGTTTCCAGTATTTCCTGTCATGAGCAGTTGTCATTTTCATTAACAAAGAGTCTGTTCAATGTCAGTCAATCTTTTTCCAGGCGGGTTTTACTTGGACCACCCTTTACCAACCGCAGTCCACCTAGGGGCAACATCTTTTGCTTTCGCAAGTGCCTGTAGCAATGTATCTTGCTCATTTATACGAGTGGCATGGTATGTCTGCAGGCCTTGGTTGTAAACTTGTTCATCGTATCTCAGGCTGCAGACTCATTAAGATTTGGTGCATTTCTACTATAATCAGAAGCAGTCGTGATCATCTGTTGGCCGGCCCGGCATTACTATTTCGTTATCCTCAGTGATGCTATAAAAAAAAAGAAGAAAAGAAAAGCTTTCACAGCCACACACATCGTCAGCATCTTGCTGTCTACTCCGCCAGCCACCGAATGATGTGTGTAGGAAGACGTTATAATATACCAGTACCGTTCCTCCCCTGCCCTATCCCCGAAGTCCGCAGCTCGTGGTCGTGCGGTAGCGTTCTCGCTTCCCGCGCCCGGGTTCCCGGGTTCGATTCCCGGCGGGGTCAGGGATTTTCTCTGTCTCGTGATGACTGGGTGTTGTGTGATGTCCTTAGATTAGTTAGTTTTCAGTAGTTCTAAGTTCTAGGGGACTGATGACCATAGATGTTAAGTCCCATAGTGCTCAGAGCCTATCCCCCAATTTCCAATTTCATTCAAGCATGGTGTGCAAGAAAGGCTATCACTTTCTGTCAACCCGAACTTATATAATTTTAGCTTCTGAGTCAAATCGGAACATTTATTTAGGAAGAAGCAGTGTTTCTCGACTCGTTCTGTGAAGGTGAGCTACCGGAATGTTGTGGGTAACGCTCTTTGGTATGCACAGATAATTCTTGAACCGTCTCTCATGCCGTTAGTTGAACACTTCTGTAGCAATGTTACGATGACTAAACATACGAGACGATTCATGCACCTCTTCTTTGAATGTTTTCTGTCTTTTCCGCCGATCCAACTTTCGTAAGGATAGATGAACAATACTGAAGAATTAGGTAAAAGGCATTTCTTTTGTGTGTGATTTACCCGACCTTAGCAGACTTCCAATAAATCTGAGTCTGAGATCTGCATTGCCCATGGCATTTGTTCCACTTTAAATCGCTCAGAACAGAAAGTCATAGGAACATGAAGGCTCTAATTGACTGCCTGTCGTGAAGCATATGATCCTGGATCTTTTCATATATTTGCGAGCGTAGTAATGCACCCGCCAATTCTCTTGCTGAGTTGCTTCATGTCATACTAATTTCCACGGGCCTAACAGAAAAAAAGTGGACGTGACCAATAAACAACAGAAGCAATTCACAAGATCTGTCAGTAGTATCTCCCTCGACTCATCTTCTGACTGTAATTTAATTGTCCTTAGGATAATTTAGGTTAAGTAGTGTGTAAGCTTAGGGACTAATGACCTTAGCACTTAAGTCCCATAAGATTTCACACACATCTGAACATTTGAAAGATTCGAATGGATTGCCTTACTGTCACATATATATATTTATGTAGTAAGAACACACAATAGACTCGCATAAACGTCGAGAGGACAGGAGTCACGATAAAGATTCGAATGGATTGCCTTACGGTCACATGTATATTTATGTACTAAAGACTGGGCAACAGAGTTTTAATTTAGGTCGTATCCGAGTAAAACGAACAATAAACGATTAAAGAAGTAGATGACTAGGGAAAGAATCCAGCGGGATTGCGCACGCTGCGCGCATGTAGCACTCAGTATGCTGTTGTACAAGAAAGCAAGGTATATGTTTTATTTTGAACGGTCGAGAGTGCTATGCAGGGCCTGTGACTTTTTGAAAACAGTAAAAAACGCAACGAAATTAGAAACAATGATGGTCTTGTAAACAGAGATGGTAGTTGGCAATCTAGTTCCGCTTGGGGCCCGTTACAGGCCACAATACGATGCGAGCCCTCCCTGCCGAGAGGAACGCTAGGTGGAGTCCGAGTAACCACGCCAGACCTCGAGCTTGGCTCCTTCCTACTCTCCCACCCACCCTAGAACTACGGGGACGTGCCCTCCATACTTATACAGCGTGATTCAGCTATGCGCTAACTATAAGTCCTACATAAAAAATTAACAGGACCTTTTTTTATAGGGACTTTAATGTAGCTAAATTTCGTATCGGGATACATTTTCACTAAAGGCCGTAGTTTTCGAATTATTCAAGAAAAACTAACAAAAGTAACCTTCAAACCCCCACTCCCACATTCAGCCCCCACCAGTCAAGATATCTGGCATGTTGTTCATGGCATGTCCTCCTACCACTGTACAAAAATTTGAGACTCTTACAAATTATTTCCCACTCTAGAAAATTTTTTACCTTGACTGAATAGGCATGTTACTCCCACTGCTTAGTGGAGCACTTAAAAACTATAAGAATGGCGTTTGAGCAAATTTTGCCTAACAATTTTGTGAATTTTAACAGCATAAAATAAACAATTACATCGTTGTATTCGTCAGGCTTCCTGACTAGGAAAGTACTGTGCTTGTGAGGGTTACATTTGGATCGAACAGTCAACATAATTAGTTGTAGCGCAACGCTCAAAAAATAATCGTTTTTCTTTGACTATCTTCAAGGGCACTGCTAAATCATAATGTTCACAAAATAACAGACTATGCTGGTGACGTAACAGCCCAATCGAAACTTACCATAAGGGTCGAATATCCGGCACAGTTCGTGACGTTTGAAATTTTTGTACAGTGGTAGCAGGGAGTGCCACGAACAACATATTAGAAATCCTGACTAGCGAGTAATGAGTGTGGAGATGCAGTTGCGATTGAAAGTCACTTTTGTTCGCTTTTCTTGAATGACTACAGAGCCGTCACCTCCAGTACAAAATTAACTACATTAGTTGGCTTAGGAAAAGGTGCTGTCCATTTTCTTCTGTAGGACCAAACGTTTGCGCGTAGCGAGCGTGGGAATACGAAAATTTCGGAAATTGTTCTTGAAGGCTTTGCGGGTGGCGTAAAACGACAGTGGTAGGCGCAGATAATCACCCCGTATAACGATCACCAAGACCAGTCTCGACACTTCGACAGAAGATGATGAGAGTGAGACACGTCGAGATGTCGTGCCATTACAAAGAACTGACTCAGATAGAAACGTAAGAATTTTAGGTATCCTAGGACAACAATATCATAACAACTGTATCAATCACTGCACATCATCACTCACAGCGCATATAAAGCTGATACAGAAATTTGCACATTCATTAATTACCAAAGTGTCTGAATTAATTTTAATTCTCAGGTGTCTTACTTTCTTCAGTATAAATAATAAAGAGTTACTGCTACTCTTTGAGTCTGTGACATCCCAACAAGTGCATGGCTGAGTGATAGCGTGGGAGAGTAGCATCATATTCAGGAGCACTTCAGCTCAAATTCTTGTTTTTTATCGTTCTTCCTCACTAATTAAAGCAAAAGCCAAGATAACATTTTCTCGAACTGGCAGCCGCATCAGGAGCTTACGGCCGAGTACCCCTCGTCCATTGTCAAATGGTGACTGTCGTTTGGTTGCTGCTACCTTCCTTACAAAACAGCCCGCATTCTGTGACGTTCCTGGTGCTCACTCCAGCTCCATATAAGGTAATGTTTTCCTCGCCCACCCGCTTCAGCCTTTCGATCGCCGGTTCCCAAGCCGGGCTTAGCTGCTGGCCGCCATCTTCATTGAGCGTTTTACCACAGATTTTTATCTCGACACTTCTTTTATTACGCTGTCTCAGAAAACATTAGTCTGTTTGCGAGGTGCCGGGGTGGAGAAGAGTTTGTACCTCTTTAATTCAGACGAATTTTGCATAAGAATGAGACATGCACTCGACCCCCTCCTTATCTACCAGATAATTAATTATGCGCGCAACGGTAACGGAAGGACATGATGGTGGACCTTGCTAGTTGGTAAAATAAGGAGTGCACACTCCCAATAATTTAATAAAAATCGTTATCTCCTCAAAAAAGAGAAGTTTATCATAATAAACAACAGAAAATGGGAATCTGCCTACATCAACGAAATGATATGCGGATTAAATATTATAATGGGATTTATTATATATCAGAACATAAATGCACATGATTGTCGACGCACACACAGTAGGTTAAAGGATAGGGTATACTGAAATATTATGAGAATAAAAGTTGGCTCGAGAACAAGGTGCTCCTCCTCTCTGTGATGCAATCGATGGGCGATAATGACCGGAGGTCCTAATGAATCAAATATTAATCCCATGACTATATAGCAGTATCGCAATTAGTAGTGAGAGCTCAAATGGGATCACATGGAGAAACAAGCAAGGTGGACTTGTAGCAAAGCGAGCGCGCGTGCTGCTGAGGGATTCAGTATAAAATTGATAAGGCCCTACAATGCTGGAGCCGCAAAATACTGTACCAGTACTGAAATCTGCAGCATGTCGTCGGTAGGCAGCGTTCTGATGATGTAGGCGCCGACTTCTGCTGTGCGGCAACTCTGTGTCAACCCCTGGCCGTGAAGGCTGTCCGAGGATTCTAAGTTCTTCCGAAAACGAGCGACCAAGTCGCAAGATCATCCAACTCCGAGGAAGAACAGATCCCGAATTTTCCTCTGTGATGCGATGCAAGCAGCGAAGCCAGCATTGCTCAACTCCCTACTCTCCTCGGAAACTGCGAATCAGCATTCAGTGATGATCCAAGGAGTTCCCACACTGTCTCAGAGCATCATTCGCGCCAAAAGCAACCATTCCCTCCAATTTGGAGCAGGACTTTATGTCAACTAGCCTCAGTTTAAGTTCACCAATCATGCCTCTGCTATTCAGTTGAGGGCACTGAACGTGCCGTTTGACCGGCTACGAAAACAACCTGCCAAGACCACCGGCCAACCGGCGCCAGACAGTCGCACCCAGCAGGGCACAGTCCACAAGTATTCTCTGGATCAAGAGGACAATGCAGTCAGTCGGTGCCAGGAATCTTCGTTCCGGACGCACCGGAACGGTAAACACACAAACTGCGGCGATACTCAGACGTCTAGCAGGTCGTTTCACCCTGCATACAATAGGCGAAACTCGACCGAAGTCAGTCGTTCCGCTAGGCGCTTAAGCCTACTGTACGAACCCTTCAGAATTCAGGGAAGTGCAGCCCCCAACCGGAAATGCCGTGTGCCGCGTTCTCGCACAGGCCACCCAGGGAACTAACCCAGCATGTATAAGAATCAAGTGAAAAGTATTTTTTGAGCTCTCACTACAAATACTCTCATTACAGTAACCTTATTCGGCCTGTTACTACCGTGCAGTGACATAGAAATTAATAAAATTGATGAAAATGAGAGCAGACATGTGTAATAACAGATGTCTCGTCGAGTGCAATACGATGTCCGGAACCTCGAGAGAATTTTATCAGGACTTATTGGAGCAAAACCATGTATCTATAAATGAAAAGATGGTTACACCTAAAAGGACCAATTGATCTGTTTCCTCATCAAGCATGTGTGCTCTGTTCCTAATGACCTTCGTCGTCGATGAGACGTTAAATAATATTCCTTCCTTCAAAAACAAATGGTTCAGATGGCTCTGAGCAGTACGAGATTTAACTTACGAGGTCATCAGTCCCTTAGAACTTAGAACTACTTAAACCTAACTAACCTAAGGACATCGCACACATCCATCCCCGAGGCAGGATTCGAACCTGCGACCATAGCAGTCGCGCGGTTCCAGACTGTAGCTCCTAGAACCTTTCGGCCACCCCAGCCGGCCCCTTCGAAAACAGAAGTAGAGGAAACATTGTTAAGCCGTTGGCACACGGACCGTGCATCCGAACGTTGAGCGTTGAGCGTGCCGAGTTTCTGACATCATAGCGTGGAATAGCACGTTCGGGAGTCTTTCCGAACGTGCAGAGCGTATCTGGCATGTCAGATATTCCGAGCGTGCGTCTGAGGGTTGGCCAATGAGATGGCTCAACGCCACCTACATCACAAGCACGCCGTCTCCCTTCAGTACAGAGTTGTGAGGCGCCATATTGGCATTTATTTCTAGCCTATACATATGTATACCGTTTCTGGGCACCAGCAAATTGAGAATCACTGCAAAACTCGTTGTTAACTGTGTGATTCGTTCCAATAAAATAATGAGAAACATCATATTCGTGGCAAAAGAATTATTGTAACTTGTGCATTATGAGAGTAGGCTATTTGAAGGCAGCGACACACTGAAGATCCACCCAAAACGCACTGTTCTTGGTTCAATTTGTTATAATTAAATTTCAGTTAATAACATATCTACAATTAAGGTTTTCAGCAAGGGGTAAGACACTATGATCAGAAACAAGAAGGGTGATGTTGGTTTAGCGTAATAAATAGCGGCACTGTCGTGTAGTGAGTTATTTTGTTGGGCCGGTGGTTCGCGTCTTGACACAACCCAATTTTTTTTCCTAACATTCGCGTTTTTATTAGGTTTTGATACTTTATTATTAGTTTAATATAAGTATATACTATAATATTTGATGTTACGTAAATATCAGTTCACCTTTTTTTGAGGGGTGACTTTTTTCGATTGGCTTAATCTAAAGGACAGCTTGCACTACTTGCATAAAGATATTTTGCTACTTTTTCTTTTACGCTTCGTAATTCACATGATGTAAAGATTCTGCTACTGGATAGGAACAGTGATGAAGTAAGACTGACCTTGGAGTTTTACTAAAATGTGGGAATTATGAAATAATGTTTATCTTATGCGGAGAATTATTCCAAATTTGTAACGTACTGTTTGTAATGGAACTTTTATAAGCCTGTGTTCTTATTGAGTGGACATGGTACTTTCCTTTTCGTGGACGATGGTGGAAATGTGCGTTTTAATAGAGCTAACGTGGGAATTTTACGCGCGCCCGTTGCGTAGACAGTGTGATTTACGAACTAGAAACATCCCTCAACAGCCGCTGGAGTGCGCTGCGATCGCGTATACCACGTTGGGGCCCACGTACCGTATGCACAAGTGGCATCGTTCCTGAGCGTTCAGCAGCACGTTGAAACTTGGCACGCTCAACGTCAACGTTCGACAGCACCGTCCGTGTGCCGACGGCTTTACTGTACAGAAATCAAGACTGCACCTGGAAAGGCAGTCGCAATCGACCATGAAATCTCCAACTGTCTGGCACTGTACTGCACCTACAATTAATTTTCAGCCCTTTTGAAGGGGCTTCGCGCTGTCCAGTCGCGTGTCTGTGCGAACAATGTAAGCACAGTGCCGGACAAGGTTGCCAGGACGAAGAGGCCGCGGGGCAATACTTCACTGTCTGTGCCTCCCCCTACCCCCCCTCCTCGCCCTCCTGACGCACCAAACTAACGACGTCGGCCGGCCGGACACTGAAAAGCCGCCTATCAGATCGGCGGTGTCATTAGAGACAAAAAGGCGCGCCCGCTTCCGCGCCAGGAGCACCTTTTAGCCGTCGCTGCCCGGGGCGGCCCTTAGGGCGACAGTTCGCGGAACCGCTGGGCATCGCCGACGCCGGAGGGACGACGGCGGCCGCCGGGGTGGGGGTTAATTCCCCGGCAATAAAATATGGGACGGCAACACGACGCCAGGGCGTAACGGCGGAAGGCGAGGCAGGGAGGAAAAGAAGGAGAAAGCGGTGGCAGGGGGGAGGGGAGGGGGCGTCGCGGTCTACGCTGATAAGGGAGGCAGATTAGCCGAGCGACGCGTCGCGTGCTGCCGTGACAGCGGTCACGCGACCCGCCCGGCCCGCTATCTCCGGCTGGACGTCTCTGCTCGGCGGTCTGCGGCCGCGGCAGGCGGAACGCACAGATAAGGCGGCCAAGTGGCTGGCGCCCGCGCTCGGCCACCTCTCGCGTCTCCCGCCCCTTATCGCCCCGCCGTCAAATCTCTGGTCATTTGAGAAGGCTCGGCCCTGCGCGAAACCTGATAGCGTTTTGCCAACCACCGCGCGAAAAGCCACGGTCAGGAAAAAATGTCTAGAAGTTGACGTATTAACTACAAATATTACATTACCTTCTTAGTTCTCCCAGACAGCGAAATCTAGATGGAACCCGCTTATCTAGCCAGAAAGAGAAAGTATTTTTCCACTTGAAACCACTGATAGCTCACAAGGCAGCAGGCACCGTGGTAAAGTTCTACGAACTTCGACGATTTGGCACTGACGAGAACACACCAAGCGCCACAACCCGATTTCCGAGATACTTCGCTCAGCGGCAGAGGAGTCAAAATAAAAGAACACGTGTCTGGCTTATTTGTGGATGAACGACTTTTTCTGAGAAACGACGATCAAAGTTTTCGATGTGCTACATACATCTTTTAGCAAGTAAACAGTTCAGTCGAATGTTTGGCATAGTGGGCCTGTATTCGAAAGCTGAGTATTATGTTTATTTTTTTATTTCGTTTAGCTACCCATTTCCGTGGAAGATTAGCCTACTACAGGACTATTTCCAGTACATATAATTACTGAAATAACATTGGCTTACCGTATACTGATAATTTTTACTTATGGACCGTCTGACAGCAACTGAATAAAACACATTTTAGTGCCATACGTGTTTCACCTTTATTTTCTGCAAGGCATCTTCAGTGGCAGGTTTCGTGGACAATTTCTTACATATTACGCTCCTGTTGCGTTTTTAGTATTCTTCTGCTTCTTATGAATGACAATTTGCGGTTTTTTCCCCACATTCTACAGCACTATGAACTGAACGCTTGTTTCAATGCAATGTTTTGGTTTCAGAACAGAAACAAAAACATTGCGTTGAAACAACCGTTCAGAACAGAAACCATAACATTGCATTGACACAAGCGTTCAGTTCATAGACTTGTGGAATGTGGAAAAAAACCGCAAATTGGCATTCATAAGAAGAAGAACAACACCAAAAATGCAACAGGAGCGTAATATGTAAGAAATTGTCCACGAAACCTGCCACTGATAATGCCTTGCAGAAAATAAAGGCGAAACATGTATGGCACTAAGATTGTGTTATATTCAGTTGCTGTCAAACGGTCCATAAGTAAAAATTATGAATATACCGTAATATTACACGCAACTGAGGAAGACAGGAGTACAAAAGTTGAAGATGTCAACATTATCCTTATTCCTCTTCTAATCGTATGTCTTAGAAAGAGTTAAAATAATAAATAAATGAATGACAAAATTATTTGAAATCGTTTTCGGTGAAATACGTGTAGTATATCTTGATTCATAATCACCTGCCAGCCACCAGTTTTTGGTAAAGCCATCCGATATACGTAGTTTGCCAGTTACTGCCAACGTGTTAAATCATCAACAGTGTTAACGACATTTCTTTCCCGAGTAAGTTCTTTATAAAATTTAATAATTTACTTAAACGATCGCCTTAACTGGGAATGCATACAAAACTGGACTTAGCCGTATAGCGTTTCGTAACAGCAAGTGGTCTACTTACTCTGTTATTGTTATCAAAACTTTATACGACCTCATTGGGCAATGCAACTCCCAATACCAACAAAGAAATAGTCACCGCAAAATACATTCAAACCCTTAGGTACTGAACCCTCTGGACCAGCGTACACATTAAATCCGTTTACATACATTTTGGGGTTATTCAACATAGAACCCACTGATACCAATTATCAGCCAACTCATTTACACTAACGCGCTGTAAAAATTAACTTATTTTACTGCGAGAAGACTTCTGCTTCCACATTTATATTTCCAATAACATGAATTCGTAAAGCTTCTTTGTAATATCAATCCAGTAATTCTTTCTTGTCACAATTAAATTTACAATTCATCATGCCACTTTACATTCAATTACAAAGTCACTCATCATTTTTATCTACCTATTTTACGTGCGGTGTAACACAAAATATTGGTATGAGTAAATCCCTACACTATAATCTAACTCTTGGCGGTTTTACAGAGCATACAACAAAAACTGCTTAACTGCTTTTGCTCACAGACTGATACACACTCACTGCTGTGCGCCAAGCGCTCTCTTTCTCCAACACTAAAACTGAGACCCGAAACAGCATCTTTGCCTCTGGGATCGTGCAAAGTCAGCGATCCGCTATGACAATTCAAAAAGATTGTAATCCCTAAAAATACCGTATCCAGATATATTACACAATAAATGCATAACATTTATTATGAGACTCAGTTGTAATTTTACGATTAATATAATGCCCTCTTATACCCTAACTTAATAAGAAACTTTCGTGCAGTAATCTTGTACGACTTGCGTAGAAAAATGAAATACACAAATAAAATATAATAAAAACAACAACCAGGTTTCAAATATAAGGCGCAAAACTGAGCGGACGCGTCGCTAGCTGCGCTGCCACCAGTTCGACTGAAATAAGCGTGCGGTGAAAGGCACACGAAGAACATCAAACACTTTGACCGTCGTATTCTCAGAAACGGTCGTGCATCTACGGTGGACCCGAGACACGTGTTCAATTATTTTGACTCCTCTTCCACTGAGCGAAGTTTCTGGAAAATTGGTTTATGGCACTTGCCGTGTTCTCCTCATGAGTAACGGTTCCTTTTTCGTGCCTATGTTCCCCCATACTGTTACACTGGGCTAGCTGGCGCAGTGGTGAACAGTTTTTGGAGGGACAGCGGTGCAACTATCCATCTGGCCACCCATATTTAGGTTTCCTGTGATTTCACGAAATCGATTTAGCTGCGTACTGGGGTGGTTTATCCGGAAGGGCATTCCTTTCTCATTCTTTCCCATTCGAAGTCTGCACTCCACATTTAATAATCATGTCTTCAAAGGACCTTTAAACCCTAATCTTCCTTCCTTTACATACATTAATACTTATTCCATAGATCATGAATACGATATTTCGTAATGATGTAGAATGTGTCACTTCAACGTAAGTTTTCTTTACATAAAACAATTAATTTTTATTTTTTTACAGTCACTACTTCATATCAAAGAAATTATCTATTGAGTAGAAGGAGCTGTTATTCAGAAATACTTTTAATATGTTTTTAAATGTTGGTTGGCTATCTATCAGACTTTTAATAGTGTTTGGCAAATGACCAAAGATTTTTGTGGCAGCATAATTCACCCCTTCCTGGTCCAAAGTCAGATTTAACCCAGAACAGTGAAGATCATCCTTTCTTCTACATCTGTCAACCTTCCTGTTACTTTAGAACTGGGAGGGGATATATATAACAAATTTCTTACGTGAATATACGTATTGCGAAGGGACTGTGAATATCCTGAGTTCCTCAAATAAATGTCTGTAAGATGATCTAGGGTGAGCTCCAGCTATTGCTCTGATTACATGCTTTTGTGCAATGAATACTTTTTCTCTTAATGAGGAATTATCCCAAAATACGATGCCATATGAAAGCAGTGGATGAAAATAGGCATAGTAGGCTAATTTGCTGATATGTTTATCACCATAGTTTGCAACAATGCTAATAGCATAAGTAGCTGAAGCTAACCATTTCAGCAGATCATCGACGCGTTTCTTCCGATTCAGTTTCCCATCAATGCACACACCTAGAAATTTTGAATATTTTGCCTTAGCAACAGACTTCTGTTCATAGTCTACATCTATCAATATTGTTTTGCCATGTACTGTACAGAATTGTATGCACTGTGTTTTCTCTAAATTTAGTGAGAGTCTATTTACAGAGAGCCACTGAATAATTTTCTGAAAGACATTATTTACGATTTCCACTGCTGATTGTTGTTTGTTGGGTGAGAGTAATATACTTGTATCTTCAGCAAAAAAAAAAAACTATCTTTGCATCTTCATGAATATATAGTGCCAAATCATTTATATATATTAGGAACAATAAGGGACCCAAAACTGAACACTGTGGGACACCATTCTTGATGGCTCCCCAGTTAGAAGACTCTACTGATTTTTGCAGACTATCTATACTGTTGATTTCAACCGTCTGCATTCTCCCAGTTAAATATGAACTAAGCCATTTGTGCACTGTCCCACTCATACTGTTGTTGTTGTTGTGGTCTTCAGTCCTGAGACTGGTTTGATGCAGCTCTCCATGCTACCGTATCCTGTGCAAGTTTCTGCGTCTCCCAGTAATTACCGTAAACTACAAGCATCTGAATCTGCTTAGTGTATTCATCTCTTGGTCTCCCTCTACGATTTTTACCCTCCACGCTGCCCTCCAATGTTAAATTAGTGATCCCTTCATGCCTCAGAACATGTCCTACCAACCGGTCCCTTCTTCTTGCTAAGTTGTGCCGCAATCTCCTCTTCTCCCCAATTCTGTTCAGTACCTCCTCATTAGTTACGTGATCTACCCATCTAATCTTCGGCATTCTTCTGTAGCACCACATTTCGAAAGCTTCTAATCTCTTCTAGTCTAAACTATTTATCGTCCATGTTTCACTTCCATACATAGCTACACTCCATGCAAATACTTTCAGAAATGACTTCCTGACACTTAAATCTATACTCGATGTTAACAAATTTCTCTTCTTCAGAAACGATTTTCTTGCCATTGCCAGTCTACATTTTATATCTTCTCTACTTCGACCATCATCAGTTATTTTGCTCCCCAAATAGCAAAACTCATTCACTACTTTAAGTGTCTCATTTCCTAATCAAATTCCTGCAGCATCACCTGACTTAATTCGACTACATTCCATTATCCTTGTTTTGCTTTTGTTGATGTTTATCTTATACCCTCCTTTCAAGACACTGTCCATTCCATTCAGCTGCTCTTCCAAGTCCTTTGCTGTCTCTGACAGAATTACAACGTCATCGGCGAACCTCAAAGTTTTTATTTCTTCTCCATGGATTTTAATACCTATTCCGAATTTTTCTTTTGTTTCCTTTACTCCTTGCTCAATATACAGATCGAATGACATCGGGGAGAGGTTACAACCCTGTCTCACTCCCTTCCCAACCACTGCTTCCCTTTCATGCCCCTCGACTCTTATAACTGCCTTCTGGTTTCTGTACAAATTGTAAATAGCCTTTCGCTCCCTGTATTTTACCCCTGCCACCTTTAGAATTTGAAAGAGAGTATTCCAGTCCACATTGTCAAAAGCTTTCTCTAAGTCTACAAATGCTAGAAACGTAGGTTTGCCTTTCCTTAATCTTTCTTCTAAGATAAGTCACAAGGTCAATATTGCCTCACGTGTTCCACTCATACTACAATACTTAAACTTATCTAAAAGAATTTCATGATTAACACAATCAAAAGCCTTTTAGAGATCACAAAATATCCCAATGGGTAATTTTCGGTTGTTCAAAGCATGTAATAGTTGATCAGTGAAAGCACATCTAGCATTTTTTGTTGAAAAGCCTTTCTGAAAACCGAACTGACATTTTGTTAGTACTTCATATTAACAAATATGTGACGCTACTCTTGAATACATTACTTTTCAAGAATTTTGGATAAAGCTGTCAGAAGCGAAATTGGGCGGTAGTTGTTAACATCAGACCTGTCCCCTTTCTTTATGCAATGGTTTAACAATAGTGTATTTCAGTCTATCTGGAAAAATTCCCTGTTTCAGTGAACTATTACATATGTGGCCGAGAATACTACTTATCTGTTGAAAACAAGCTCCCAGTACACTATTGGCAATGCCATCAATTCAATGTGAGTTTTTACTTTTGAGTGAGTTATTATTTTCCTAATTTCAGTGGGAGAGGTAGGTTGAATTTCAGTTTTACCGGATTGATTAGATATTGCCTCTTCCATACACTGCATGAATTTTCTAATGGATAGCTGGATCCTATTTTCTCTACAGCACTTAAAAATAGTTATTAAAATGTTTTCTACTTCTGACTTCTTGTTAACAAACTTTTCATTGAGTTTGATAGAAATACAGTCTTCCTGTGCTCTCAGTTTTCCTTTTCCCTTTTAGCAACATTCCAAATTGTTTTAATTTTATTATCAGATGTGTTTATCTCAGACATAATGCACATACTTCTGGACTTTTTAATAACTTTTATAAATACAGTGCAGTAGTTTTTATAATGTTTCGCTGTTTCTGGATCATTACTCCTCCTAGGAACGATCTATTGATACGTAATCAGCATGGTTTCAGAAAACATCGTTCTTGTGCAACGCAGCTAGCTTTTTATTCGGACGAAGTAATGGCCGCTATCGACAGGAGATCTCAAGTTGATTCCGTATTTCCAGATTTCCGGAAAGCTTTTTACACCGTTCCTCACAAGCGACTTCTAATCAAGCTGCGGGCCTATGGGGTATCGTCTTAGTTGTGCGACTGGATTCGTGAGATCCTGTCAGGAAGGTCGCAGTTCGTAGTAATAGACGGCAAATCATCGAGTAAAACTGAAGTGATATTAGGTGTTCCCCAGGGAAGCGTCCTGGGACCCCTGCTGTTCCTGATCTATATAAATGACCTGGGTGACAATCTGAGCCGTTCTCTTAGGTTGTTCGCAGATGATGCTGTAATTTACCGTCTAGTAAGGTCATCCGAAGACCAGTATCAATTGCAAAGCGATTTAGAAAAGATTGCTGTATGGTATGGCAGGTGGTAGTTGACGCTAAACAACGAAAGTGTGAGGTGATCCACATGAGTTCCAAAAGAAATCCGTTGGACTTGGATTACTCGATAAATAGTACAATTCTCAAGGCTGTCAATTCAACTAAGTACCTTGGTGTTAAAATTACGAACAACTTCAGTTGGAAAGACCACATAGATAATATTGTGGGGAAGGCGAGCCAAAGGTTGCGTTTCATTGGCAGGACACTTAGAAGATGCAACAAGTCCACTAAAGAGACAGCTTACACTACACTCGTTCGTCCTCTGTTAGAATATTGCTGTGCGGTGTGGGATCCCTACCAGGTGGGGTTGACGGAGGACATCGAAAGGGTGTAAAAAAGGGCAGCTCGTTTTGTATTATCACGTAATAGGGGAGATAGTGTGGCAGATATGATGCGCGAGTTGGGATGGAAGTCATTAAAGCAAAGACGTTTTCGTCGCGGCGAGATCTATTTACGAAATCTCAGTCCCCAACTTTCTCTTCCGAATGCGAAAATATTTTGTTGAGCCCAACCTACATAGGTAGGAATGATCATCCAAATAAAATAAGAGAAATCAGAGCTAGAACAGAAAGGTTTAGGTGTTCGTTTTTCCCGCGCGCTGTTCTGGAGTGGAATGGTAGAGAGATAGTATGATTGCGGTTCGATGAACCCTCTGCCAAGCACTTAAATGTGAATTGCAGAGTAATCATGTAGATGTAGATCTAACTATAAGATACATTTCCCTTTTCTGTTTTCAAGATATTTTTATGTCTTTTAGTTAGATGGTTTCTTACATTTATATTTCACCATTTTCTTGGAGAAACTGTTTTCAAATACACCCACGAAGGTATCATACAATAGGTTAAATTTTAAATTAGCATCAGTTTCCCTGTACACCTCATCCCAGTCTGACTGTTGCAAGCGTTCCCTAAAATTTTCAATTATAAAATCGTTAATTGAATGCACTGTTTTGGAGGACTGTTTTGCATACTGTATGGAGCCATGTCACATATTGTAAATAGCTTTGTGTCGTGATCAGAAAGACAATTCGCGCAGGAAAAGTTTTTATTTGATTAAATTTGTTTTAGTCTTCATGTACCACCCGAATAGGAAAATCGGCAACTGATATCAAATTGAAAGAATCAATTACTACTTCAAGGTCAAGCTTCCTGCCGGATTCTTTCAGAAGATCTAATTTGAATTCCCCACAAACAATAATTTGCTTTACTCTGTCTGACAGATAGCACAACAAAGAATCCAAGTTTCTCAAAACTAGCTGAAAAATTCCCAATTTGGACCTAGACGCTGCTACAGTTATAAAAGTGCCATTATTTAGTTTAAGCTTATATGCACATACTTCTATACGTTGCTCTATACAAAATTTTTGGTTTCCAAATTTTTCACATTATGACAGATTTTAACATGTATAACAACTCCTGTTCTCTCTACAGTGTCACCACTTACATATGCTGAAAGCTTATATCCACCTACGTTTACCATTTCCATACTTGTGACTATATGATGTTCAGACAGGCATAGTACGTCTATTCCACCCTCATGTGTTGCAGAGACCCCTCAAAGATTCTGCTATCATCCCAGTCAGTTTACCCTTCCCTTTCCTCTTGAGACGTAGGCCATGTCTTGTGAAGTCCCACCTACCAATACTATCAACAGTAACACAACCTATGCCTGAAAAAGTAGCTGATCTAGCTCCATATTGACACTCCTGACAGAGCTGTTCAACTGGAGCCGATCATACCGCACGAATCTGGAAACAAGTCAACGTTTGTATGGTTCGTTGTAGATGCTATTTTTTCAGGTCACACTTAAGATTGCAGCCTTGATACCTATCAGATCTGTTTCCCACTCCACCCACTACCACAACATGATCCTGCTTTTTAAAACCCTTGCACAATGATCCTACATCCTCTATCACTTGGCTAAGACATGCACTGGGCTTGAAAATACTTGTGACCTTGTACCTGTCACCTAATATTTCCTGCAAGATCTGGCCCACACCTCTTCCATGGCTACTACCTAGCAAAAGAACTTTCCTCCTACTTTCTACTTTTTTTTTTTTTTTGAAAGAGTTGCTTTCCTAGTGAAAATATGTTGAGTGCTGACTACGCTTATGTCTACTTCAGCCTCTTCCTTAGATGATTGAGGTAGAAAGGCAAATCTGTTGTTTGTGCCAATGATGAAACTGTTAGATAACGTTCCTTTTTGTGGCCCCTGTTCCTTGCTACCACTCCCAACCCGTCTTCACCCTTGTCTCCCCTTAACCTTATCGGTTCCTCCCTAGCGCAGTCCAGTTCAGTCTTAAGGGCTCTAATCTTTCTATTCAACTTTTTTCCCTTCCCTTGAACATACTCTGCAATATCATGGAAGAGACCCGTATACTTCCCCAATTCGCATGCCATTACATAACACCCGCTCCCCCCCCCCCCCCCCCCTCCATGTAACCATCTGTCAGAACAGCTGCACAGAACCCCAGAACTGACTTTTCTACGGCAGCCCAAACACTTCTTGCTCATGGTTGTTTACAATACTTTTACAAAACTTATCTAGGCAGTAACGGTAATATACTATTAACTACAGAGTCACTAACGTTAAGTGGAACACTAATGTGCGTGTATGCTGTTAATATAGTAAAGTAATGCTCTTAAACTAACGATAAAAATCAAAACTTGTGTACCTGTAAAATTAGGTCTAAGATGGCATATGCGCGATATGTACTTTTCGCGTTTTTAAAGAAAATGAAACCTAGGACGTAAAACCTTTAATTCCCTGAGTAAATATGGCACTACTAAATCGTGGCTAATGAGAACAACCTAAATTCTTCACTTGATTCTTAAGTAATTGTCTTAGATTTGTACGTAAACCTACGTCTTAAGTAAGCGGAAACCGACCCTTAGGTTATGTTTTTGTTTCTTTCCAAAAATACTCTGAAACGAGTGAAACCTTCAGTAGATAATATGAAACAGACTCTAATTAACTTACTTATGGTGTAATATTAGCTTAATTGACAGTTATTATATAATTAACTACTTATCTTAACGAGCTCAATATTCAACCGTATGCACACTAGGAGAGTATCGACATACTATAATTTTTTCGGACGCTATGCAACATAAACGGCAATTGCACAGCTTGTCTGAAATGGGTATGTGTTAGAGTGTCAAGTTAGTGTTGTCAGTGTCCTGACATGCGTTAAGAAAATGATGTGGGTTGGTCTATGCCCAGTTGTAAGGGAGGTATAGATTTGATGTGGAAAATTGTGATTTCATAACGCTGATAGTCGTAAGGGGTATGAAAGATCTTATGTGGAAATTATGTCCATTCATAATGAGGATATAGATTTATGTGGGAAACTGACATTTCAAGAGCCACAGTATTCATGGGGAGGTATCTCCTATACTTTTCTCATTGTCAAATGTTACCAATTTGTCGCTGCGATCTTAATATTTAATTGTAATTACACTGATAAATATATGGCTGATTTCCTAGGAGAACTTTGCTTGGTGTCCAGGCGTGTCACAGAGGTAGCCGGTAGCTGGAACGAATGTACATTTCTGGTTTGATTGGCACTACCTTAAGTGTGCTCTGACAGCGTTTGATTTCTTCTGTCTCTCTTTCTGATTGCAGGCAGGGTAATATAGGAATGCTTTCTGGTACAATGAGTTCTATGCAGGAGAAATCACAATGTGTTTTGTGATTTCATGAACCCACGATCGTCTGTTACAGTTTCTAGGCAGTTCTGAATTGCCTATGGCCGAGCTCCGCCACCTGTGAAGAGCATAAATGGATGATTGACAGTGTTGATGAGAAGGCAAGAAGCGGTAGACGGAAGTGATTGACGCCTCTGTTGATGCTGTGTTCACAGCATTTCAACGCAGTGCGCGGAAATAGACGCAACGTGTTTTCAGAGACACAGGTATAGCTCGCACCACTGCGGTAAAGATTTTACCAAATCGGCTGAATTTCCACGCATATAAAATGCAGCTTCTGCAAGTTTTGTACCCATATGATAAACCCAGAGGTAGTGAGTTTTATAGGATCATACTGGACGAATCGATGCAGACAGCTGACTACTTTAATAGTTTATTTTTGTGCTGAAGAGACTATCACATCTCTGGGAAAGTAAACAGGCACAATGTACTGGTTTGGGGTCGGAAAATCTTCATTTCGTGGCAGAGCAGATAAGGAAAAGTCCGATAGTGAATTTGTGGTGTGGCTTAATGTACAATACGATTACTGGACAATGCTTTTTCACTGAGACTACTGTCATGGCAACAGTTTATCTGGATATGTTGAAACTACACCTCAGTTACAGAGATTTCAACCATGGGTAGTGTTTAAATAAGATGGTTCACCCCAACTTTGGTATTATTCGTTCGACAGTCATTGGATGAAACCTTACTCGACAGATGGGTCGGTAGAGATGATCCAACATCATAAACTCCGTGTTCACCAGACCTAGCTCCTCTTGAAGCTTTTAGGGGGCTTATGTTGAGTTTAAACCAGTTCACCAGTTCCTGATGTGCACGCACTAATAGAATATGCTGTGGACGTGGCGATGGAAGAGATGTTGGCTAAGACATAAAGAGAAATTTAGTACCACCTAAACGTTCTACGGACAACAAATGAGGCACGTAAAAAACTTTATGACTTAAGGCATGATTTGGAACAAACCTCGTAGCTCTATCTAGCTTGCATAGCTCCCTAGAAATAAATTTCTCTAACAACCTAAAGACTTGGTGCTCACCTGTACACTCCACAGGCCTCTTCACAGGGCATGACAGACTGTACCGTGTATTGACAAGAGTGGTTTTATGTAATATTCCATTTGTGTGATGGTCAAATAAAAAAACTGTCCATATTACTCTGTGCGCACCCAAATCTCTCTTATGTTAGTATTATGCTTGTTGTTGTTGTGGTCTTCAGTCCCGAGACTGGTTTGATGCAGCTCTCCATGCTACTCTATCCTGTGCAAGCTTCTTCATCTTCCAGTACCTACTGCAACCTACATCCTTCTGAATCTGCTTAGTGTATTCATCTCTTGGTCTCGCTCTGAGATTTTTACCCTCCACGCTGCCCTCCAGTACTAAATTGATGATCCCTTGATGCCTCAGAACATGTCCTACCAACCAATCCCTTCTTCTAGTCAACTTGTGCCACAAACTCCTCTTCTCCCCAGTCCTATTCAATACCTCCTCATTAGTTATGTGATCTACCCATCTAATCTTCAGCATTCTTCTGTAGCACCACATTTCGAAAGCTTCTATTCTGTTCTTGTCCAAACTGTTTATCGTCCATGTTTCACTATGCTTATAGCACAATACTCAGGTTCTATTCCGCCCTCTCTCTTCAGATTATTATAGGACTGTGGCTTAAAAAATTGGACTCTGTCAGTCAGAAGAGAAGGTAAAATTTCGAGACTAACTCGCCATATTTTGAGGAAAGTAGACCAGGTGCGAAAATTGAATTTCGGTCTCTTCATTCCTGTAATTTCACACTGATTTATAACAGTGCAAATAAAACACCAGATTTCAGAAGCACTGACACGTATCACATCACACTGTTGCACATCTGACTCATAATCCATAGGTGGGAGAAAAGCTAAAAATCTATGGTGAACAAAGAGACTAACGAGAATTCCACTGGAATTTTGTAATGCTCAAAAAAAAAAAAAAAAAAAAAAAAGTTGTTGATGAATATGATTCCTCCCACGAACTGGGGCATGCGAGTGAAATTGCTTGCGCCCTAAGCGTATGGAAGGTGTATTATTTGTTAGGCGGCAGACTGTTTGGGCCGCCTTCTCCTCCTATTTTAATTCTAGATTTATATGAAGAAAATTCGAGGTTATAGGAGTGGATTTTTCTTCCAAGTTTTTTTCTTTGGCAGTCAGTAAGTACTACTACGCTAAGATGTAATGATTTCTTCAATGAATTTCTCTTCACAGTTCCTCTTGCATTTAGAATTAAAGAAATGAATGGATATTCTGGACAGTAGGGTCTTGGCAAAAGTTCTTTTGGCCTGCTAGTGGAGTGTGAGAGGAATTAACAACTGAGATCTTGTCTAGCTACTTGCTAACGGCTCAAGACAGGACCATGTTCTGCCGAGTCCGCAGAGTTGCCTTCTCTTTAGGAGCAGGGAGGCGACCATGCAGGGAGGGATGCGGGGTTACAAAACCGCGCCTTCAGCTGTGGGAAGCCGGGCGACTGAACGCAAGAAAACGCTGTTTGCTTGAAAGGTACGAGACTAAGGAATTCCAACAGCAGGTCTTTCAGGCCTAATAACATCTATTCAGGCTCACGAAATTAGAGAAGCACTTGAAGTTACGTGTTTGGCTTTTGGATGAATTCTCGTGGGAGAGGAATTTGCCACTGGTGCGTGTAGCTCTAGGGATGATTTTCGGCACGCATTCTGCTGCAGGCGAGGAGTTTGATTAGCTTCTGTGTGCTGGACACGCTGCTGTTGATTAACTGAATACTATTATTTTTTAAACTGGAAGCTACAGCTCACATCTGCTTAGTGATTGGTCGTGGGATTGACACGGGAAACACTGCTCCTAGGCTAAGTGGACACACAGAGTTATGAAGTAGAAGACTCTGTAATTGGGCTCTAGAGGGTGAAAGCCTCGCGTGTGGACTGGCTTCCAAAGAGCAATTGCTCATCTTCTTGAGGATTTCAGTAATCTGTAGCCTACCTCAGTTAGATTCAACAGTTTGCCATTTTGCACTGAGTGGTACCGCAGATTTCATCCAGAGGTATCGATGGACTGTGGAGGCGACTGTGGTAGCAACCTATTTGCACCTGCTACTAGCAAACGAGGTGAGGACGAGACCTGCAGCTGCGGCGCACTTTTTGCTGCTGTAAGCACCGAAGTAGCCATAGTAAGGATACTACGCAATGCGAACCAGTGAGAGAAGAGAGATAGGATTCAAGTCAGATAATATGGGAGCTAAATTAAAGGCGATATGTGTAGGATGGAGAACAGAGCTTAAGCAAGAAGTGAAGCTCTTTACCTTTCTTTTCTTGTCCTATCTGAGTCACTGATTTGATCAGTTAAATTTACGAGAACATGACTCGTGGTGTTAGGAGAAAAGTAACTGCACTGGTTTCCTTCCTTAATTCAATTACACTCTTTCCTCTACTAATTACGAGTAAATGTCAGATTACGTTTTTTCCCTTTTTATTAAATTTATATCCTTTCTTGCGCTGAAACGTTCGGGATAGATTTTCTTTCAAGCGTATGTGACACTTGTGGCGACCCTAATATTGTACCATTTTATAAATATGATTCTGAATCACGGTTTTTATTTCATAATTTGTGATAAAACCTAGATTATTGGAGCTCTGTACCTACCCACATAATTAAGTTGTTGTGGCCATTATTAATTACTACTTAATTGTCAGTTAACAACATGCTAATGTTTCCGTGTGCAGCCGGCCGGGGTCGCCGTGCGGTTCTAGGCGCTACAGTCTGGAACCGCGTGACCGCTACGGTCGCAGGTTCGAATCCTGCCTCGTGCATGGATGTGTGTGCTGTCCTTAGGTTAGTTAGCTTTAACTAGTTCCAAGTTCTAGGGGACTGATGACCTCAGAAGTTAAGTCCCATAGTGCTCAGAGCCATTTGAACCATTTTTTTTCCCTTGTGCACAGCAGTTTTGTGACCGCTAATACAACGGAGGCCCTTGCGTCGTGGGATTCAGAATGTCAGGGATTAATATGATCAGATGTGTTACATTAAGCAGAAGTTAGGCATACATGTAGCAAATTGGCGACTCTGCCTACGTTCATTAAAACCGCATGTTCTGGTCGGTATTCAGAAAATTTTGATGTTAAACAGTAGCGAAAATTTGGATGTGTACGATCAGGGAGAACAGTTTGTCGAATGATTAATGATGAGTTGTGGCACTTTTACTAATATGTATTTTTTTTTTAGCTTTTGGGTGCTGCCCACTCTTTTCTTTCATCCTGCGTTACTTGCATATACAAATGCGCCAGTGATTTACTCACTGTATGTCATAGGGTACTAGATACCTTTGATGAGAGCTTAGGAATAGAATTAATGAAGATCTCCAAAACGGACGAAAACAAGAGGTCAAAGATTAGGCCAAAGTTGGAGGAATAGTTGCATTAATACCTGCAGAGGCGAAGGATAGAGTAGAGAATTTGGCAGTGGTTGAAAATGCAGAAATGAGATGGGAGGAAATAGTGAGGAAAGAAACAGTCAGGCTGAAATCATAATTTCGGGGAACGAAAACACTTAGGCTGTAGAAATAGCACGAGAGGAAGTGGGGAGTGCAAAGAGGGAATGGGTGCATACTTGGGGAGAGGAACGAAGCAATTATGTGTCAATTAATAATGCTCAATTGATTCAGTCGGGTGCGTCAGCTGCAACCATTGCTAGGGAAGAGAATGCGGATGGTGATACAAGAGGACTTCTTTTGCAGATGATTAGGGAGTCCAAAGGGAGATACGAGAAGCAGGAAGCACATAACAAAGAGGCGATATTAGACAGAGAGGAAGTTTATAAAAAAAGTGTGGTATTAGATAACCAGGAAACAATGTTGACGAAAATAGGACCTCAATTGGAGCGTTTTCCGATTATGCTGCAGCTGATCAGTGAATTAGAGCAGTGGTAAGAAGAACAACATAGCCGTATGGTGCAAATAGATTATAAAGGATTGAAGGGGTAGAAGAGTTAGTACAAAAGCAACCAGAGGAAACTGAACAGATACTGTGTGCGTCCATAGAGCAACTGAAAATCAGCAAGCAGGAGGTCGTAACGGAAGTTGTAAGGAAGGAAAATGAAGTATCAGATAGTACAAATGCAGTGTATGTTTCAGAAATTGCAGAGTAAAAGAGTTATGAAGATTCAAAGAACAGACGGATATAATTAATCTATGGTAAAAACAAAGAGGAAATAATAATGAAAGAATTATGAAATGTCAAGGCGAAAATTACATGACCATTTGGAATAGCAGGAAGGGCTGCTGAGCGTTCAGTAGTTGACTAGTCGGGAGGAACTAAGCCAGCTCGTTTACTGATGGTTCAGAGAACAGGACAGACTTATACATCTGAATCCCGGGAGCGCTTTCTAACAGTTCGAAGGTTTCAGACATGTAGAGAAATATGTCGAAATAATCAGCAGCCAGTTGCATAAAATAAATTTTATTTCCTTAACCAGTTTCAGGCACTTGTGCCCTTCTTCAAATGTTTTACCTATCGCTATTTGCGAGTGTCAACAGTAATGCGATAGTTATAGCCTTCTGAAGAAGGGTAGTTAAGTGCCCGAAGCCTATTAAAGAAATAAGATTTTTATGCAGATGGTTGTTTATTATTTCGATATGAAAAAAAATGTTCAAATGTTTGTGAAATCTTATGGGACTTAACTGCTAAGGTCATCAGTCCCTAAGGTTACACACTACTTAACCTAAAATATCCTAAGGACAAACACGCACACCCATGTCCGTGGGAGGAATCGAACCTCCGCCGTAACCAGCCGCACAGTCCATGACTGCAGCGCCCTAGACCGCTCGGCTAGTCCCGCGCGGCTTCGATATACACAGCTACAGTTGCCCAAGACGGATAAAATGCATAATGTAGAGAAAAATAACAATGAAGTTCACCCAAAGTCCTTGTTTGGACAATTCAGTTTCTCTTTACCTCCGACACAGCTAGTACATTGTCAGCGAGAGTACGTGTGAAGTTACCTGGACGGAAAGTCAGTGATGATATTGCGACCAGTAGTTTCTAGTTGTAAATCATCCAAAGGGTTTAGAGATGCGTTTCTGTCGAACTATTGGTCACCAGAATCGCAAGCAAGTTAAGGGAGGATATCATGATGGGGCAAAACGTTCTGAATTTAGGAATCTGCAGTGCAGTAAAGTTTTTTTAGGAAATGCCGAGAAAGAACCAGTTTCTGGACACAACTTGTAGTCCCGTAGAGTTTATATGGTTGAGTTACATGAAGTTGCCACTGCAGTGTTAGTGAACGCTGGTGGGATAGTGGACGGACAACAAGGAGACTTCGAAGTCGTATACACTCATGTTCAGAAGAAACATAACACCTTGAACGACTAGAGATAAGACGTTCATATTCACAGGTCATGTACATTAGTATGTTCTGCAGAAATAATTAGCATTTCAGTCACCTGAGTTCAGGACATGTCCTGTTGCCTAGTAGGCAAAGGGTCCGCTAAGGGCCCTGATAACGTTTCCACGACTGATGGCATCGATTCGTATAAGGTGCGAATGGCGTCCTGTGGTACAGCCATCCATGCTGCATTCACTTGGTTCCAAAGTTCATCAGTGATAGTTGGCACTGGGTCACAATGCTGCACCCATATCCCACTCATTTTCGATTGGCGACAAGTCTGGTGAGCTGACGGGCCAGGACAAAAGGGTGACATCCTGTGACACTAAGAAGGCACGTGTTTGTGCAGCAATATGTGGTCGTGCATTGTCTTGCTGGAAAATGGCGTCTGGGGTATTGTGCAGAAAGGGTATGGCTACTAATCGCAGGATGTCACTCACGAAGGTCACAATGGTCACACTGTCCTGGACATGCACCAACAGTGATTTTTGGATGTACCCAATAGCACTTTACACCATAAAGCCTTGAGCTGATGCTGTGTAGCTTATACGAATGCAGTCACTGTGATGCTGCTCCCTATGTCTGCAGCGAACCAAAATGTGGCCATAATTTTCGTCCGAAAACACTATGTGATGCCATTCCTGCCCTCAGTGACGTCGTTCCGTACACCATTACCGTCTAGCATGTTTGCGCACATTCGTCAAAGGTAGGTGGAGATGTGGACGACGCGCGCGTAACTCATGCCGTAATAAACGGCGACGGACTGTCACCCCTGATAGTTTACAATGTATTACACAGTTACGCCAGAGCCGAAGAGGACGCAGACCTGTCCTGCAAGGACAGAGGTGTCTATCTTCCCTGGTGTGGTGTGGGTGATGTGAGCTAACCCATCTCGTCGTGTTCTACGGCCTTCCGTGAATCATTCTGCACACACCCGCTGCACTCCCGAAACACTTCGTTCCACGCAAGCAGCAATTTCCCTGATGGATGCATCACAATCTCTCATGCCAATAATGCGCCCTCTTTCGATCTCACTGATTTGACGTTACGCTTACCGCATACGCCTGCGAGGCATACTGCAAGTCTGCTCCAGTCACACTGATCCACTACCTTCGGTTCATAGCGACAACAAGAGCCGCAGGCACATTTTACCGGTAGCTGGTGTTGCGACGCGAAATTGATGTTGACCTTAACCCGCAGACCGACATGGTTAAAACGCTAATCATTTTTGCAGAACGTACTAATTGACATGTCCTATGAATGTGAACCTCCTATCTTGCCGTTATAGGTTTTTGTTTTCAACGAACATGAGTGTATTTATAGTGAAAGGCGCAAGGCCAGGACAAAATTAATGGGAACATAAAATTAAAGAAACACTGAATGTTTCTGAGCTTGTGGGCACAGATCATACCAGATGAATCAACCAAGCAGAAGAAATTGGGGTGAATTTAGAGAGAAAAGAAGCTATAGGGTAGAACCGAGCGATGATGGACACAGAGGAGAATAGCAAAAGGCGGAGATTATAGATATTCAATCTGCTGATCATCAACAAAATGAAGATTTACCTCCATAATGATGAGGGAATATACAGGGAATGAGAGAACAGAACGGACCCATGGGCAGTTTCGATGCGGTCAACATGCGCTGGATTGGTTATAATCTTTGAAATGAGTTACTGGAAGAACAAGAGAGTGAGGGACCACAGAATTTGCAGCTGGCTATCGTAATTTCAGTGAAGGGAATCAATTTCGAGACGATTTGGGATAACAGCAGGCAAGTATTGGCAATCTATGAGGGAGCATTGGAGAGGTCTTCACTGAAACATGACCACCAAATGTTGAAATTACAGAAGATGAAGATCAGGCGAGCGAAACTGGGGAAAAGTACAGATCCGAATCAACAGGTGAAACTGGGGTTTGAATGCCAAGGACACACTCTAGAACAGAATTTTCTAGTGGTGTCCAAGTTATCAGTAGGTGTGATTTTTTGAATGGATTTCATGTGGGAGTATGAAGCATTCTTGGACCTATTACGAATGTCATATAAAATTTAATCATGAAAAAGTTGTTGGATTTTCACTTTTATTATGAGGCCTAATTGTATCATTAGGTAACCAAAATATCGAAATCATTGTGATGACTAACAATGTTCAAGAGTCTTTTCATTCTATGGTGTAATTTTATGGGATTAACATCATAATTATATCTTAACATAACTTCACAATTTGTTTTTAAGATATTTAGCTTGCATTTGAGTAACACAATAATTATAAGTAAATTTGTATCAAATATTTTAAAACAATAGATTTCGGTTTTTATTGTGGTTGGCTAAATAACACTGTCTCATCAGCTTAATGCCCTGTTGATATATTAACAGTATTATGTCAACAATCGATACACGTATTATCATTTCTATTTAAATGTTGCAAATTATTTATATAATTTTTATAAATTTTTATTTCTTTTCCTAAATTTATTTATTTACTCTGTTTATGAATTGAAGGCAAAAGATCTTTATAAAACCAGTCTTGAAAAATGTCACAAAAAGACATTTTGAAACACATAACTGACAAAAAATCTCAGGCTAATTGGTAAATATTGAATGGAGATCGGTTTTTTTAGATAGCAGAGCTTTATCACTATTGAAATTTTCATATGTTTAACTTTATTTTTCTTTAACATGAAGTTCATAGCATCTCAAGGACATTCATATCCTAAAATATCAGTGACCTGATTCACTGGAAAACCAAGTATTAACTTTTATCAATAATTATGAAAACTTGTTTATCATTAGACTTAAGTTTGTTGTTAACAAGGTTTGAAAAGAATTCATTCTTCAGAAAAAAACTTAAATATAAATTTTATCATTTTTTATTATTTTTATATGAAAGTGGAGAGTACAATAGAGGTGATCTGTATCTTTTATAAACAAGAAAAAGAAATTAATAAAAAGGTAATAACAACAAAAAAGAATTCACTCTCAAAAATGGGTTCTATTGATTGTATAAGAAATAAATGAAGCGAATATGAAAAATAATTTGAAACATATAAATAACCTTGTTAAAAACAGGAATAAAAAACATGTGAAATTTGTTAAAAAGAAGTAGAAAATCGTTATAAAAATATTTATAAATCTGATTATAGCCCTCCCTCAATGTTTAAACTGTAACAATAAGCATTGTACAGAGTGTACCATAGCTTATTATCAAAAAATATAAAACAAAATATCAGGAAAATGGAATATTTTTGTGGTAAATTTGCTACTAGAGTGAATTTGAAAATGCATCAAAAATTAGCTGCTCATGAAAAATATTAGAGACTGATAAGAAATAATATTTTATTTTTAATTGTATATAATATTTAATATCCATATGCTAAATAACATATTCCATTTTCTAATATAAATGTTTTTTATCATCATTGGCACTTAAAACAATTTTATTTCATTCAGTAGTACATCATTCATGTTTATAAGATCTAAATTAAATTAATTTTTCTATATTGTTTTATTTTGTTGTTTAAACATTTTTATAATCCAGGAGCTGCCCAGAACAAAGCTGTAACTCACAAAAATAATTTTTTCAGGAAGAAGAAAAACATTCTATAGCATGAATGTTTCTACTTCAAAAGCTAAAATTACTATGAAACAAGTGTACTGACTTCGTTATTTGAGTAACAAGCACTTGTAAAAGTCACACATAAATTAAAAACGAAATAATGAAAAAACAAATATCTCAACACAGAATAAGGTTTTAATCTTACAGAGAAGTACAAACAGAAAGTTCCACTGGAAGAAGGCCCAGGTCATAGCAGTCTATAAAAAGGGTAGAAAATCGGATGCACTTAATTACTGACCAATTTCACTGACGTCGATTTGTTTTAGAATCATGGAACGCATTCTGTGTTCAGACTTAATGACCTTTCTAGACTCTAAGAGGCTCATCTGCAGAAACAGGCACGATTTTAGGAAACAGCGGTCATGCAAGACGCAGCTGGTCCTCTTTGTGCATGATATACAACAGGCTCTAAGGTATTGGCTCTCAGGTAGTGTCATATTTCTTGACTTTCGAAAGGCGTTAGACTCAGCTCTGCACTGCCGCTTGCTCCAAAAAGTGCGCACTTACAGTCTATCCTCTGGCACATGGGGTTGGGTAGAAAGTTTTCTAACACACAGAGAGCAGTATGTCGTCCTGAATGGGGTGTCTTCAACAGATACAAGCGTAACTTCAGGTGTGCCCTAGGGCAGAGAAATACACTCCTGGAAATGGAAAAAAGAACACATTGACACCGGTGTGTCAGACCCACCATACTTGCTCTGGACACTGCGAGAGGGCTGTACAAGCAATGATCACACGCACGGCACAGTGGACACACCAGGAACCGCGGTGTTGGCCGTCGAATGGCGCTAGCTGCGCAGCATTTGTGCACCGCCGCCGTCAGTGTCAGCCAGTTTGCCGTGGCATACGGAGCTCCATCGCAGTCTTTAACACTGGTAGCATGCCGCGACAGCGTGGACGTGAACCGTATGTGCAGTTGACGGACTTTGAGCGAGGGCGTATAGTGGGCATGCGGGAGGCCGGGTGGACGTACCGCCGAATTGCTCAACACGTGGGGCGTGAGGTCTCCACAGTACATCGATGTTGTCGCCAGTGGTCGGCGGAAGGTGCACGTGCCCGTCGACCTGGGACCGGACCGCAGCGACACACAGATGCACGCCAAGACCGTAGGATCCTACGCAGTGCCGTAGGGGACCGCACCGCCACTTCCCACCAAATTAGGGACACTGTTGCTCCTGGGGTATCGGCGAGGACCATTCGCAACCGTCTCCATGAAGCTGGGCTACGGTCCCGCACACCGTTAGGCCGTCTTCCGCTCACGCCCCAACATCGTGCAGCCCGCCTCCAGTGGTGTCGCGACAGGCGTGAATGGAGGGACGAATGGAGACGCGTCGTCTTCAGCGATGAGAGTCGCTTCTGCCTTGGTGCCAATAATGGTCGTATGCGTGTTTGGCGCCGTGCAGGTGAGCGCCACAATCAGGACTGCATACGACCGAGGCACACAGGGCCAACACCCGGCATCATGGTGTGGGGAGCGATCTCCTACACTGGCCGTACACCACTGGTGATCGTCGAGGGGACACTGAATAGTGCACGGTACATCCAAACCGTCATCGAACCCATCGTTCTACCATTCCTAGACCGGCAAGGGAACTTGCTGTTCCAACAGGACAATGCACGTCCGCATGTATCCCGTGCCACCCAACGTGCTCTAGAAGGTGTAAGTCAACTACCCTGGCCAGCAAGATCTCCGGATCTGTCCCCCATTGAGTATGTTTGGGACTGGATGAAGCGTCGTCTCACGCGGTCTGCACGTCCAGCACGAACGCTGGTCCAACTGAGGCGCCAGGTGGAAATGGCATGGCAAGCCGTTCCACAGGACTACATCCAGCATCTCTACGATCGTCTCCATGGGAGAATAGCAGCCTGCATTGCTGCGAAAGGTGGATATACACTGTACTAGTGCCGACATTGTGCATGCTCTGTTGCCTGTGTCTATGTGCCTGTGGATCTGTCAATGTGATCATGTGATGCATCTGACCCCAGGAATGTGTCAATAAAGTTTCCCCTTCCTGGGACAATGAATTCACGGTGTTCTTATTTCAATTTCCAGGAGTGTAGATCCAATGCTTTTTACCATTTACATAAATGATCTTGTTCATGGTATTGACAGCGGCATTAGACAGATTGCTGATGATGCTGTAGTCTAGAGGAAAGTAGTATCACACGAAAATTATGAACAAATCAATGGAGATTATGCAGCAAATAAATGTGTTGTGTAATGATTGGCAGTTATCTCTCAATATTAGTAAGTGTAACCTAATGCGTATAACAAGGTGAAAATCCCCATTAATGTACGAGTACAAAATAAATGCCCAGTCTTAGGAAGCAGTAACACCTGTCAAGTATCTGGGTGTGACTATTCGAAATGGGCAAGGTGAACTCTACATTGTGGTTTATTGGTAGAATCCTGAAGCGATACAGTCCTTCAACAAAGGAAATTTCTTACAATACATTACTTCCTCCAGTGTTAAAGTACTGTTCGTCTGTATGGGACCCTTACCCCTTAGGCCTGATTCAAGATATTGAGAAGGTCCAAAGAAGAGCGGCAAGATTCGTGACTGATACACTTACCCATTGCGAGAGCATTACAATTCTTATTGAAATTTTGAAGTGGGACAAATGTGCAGATAGACAACACGCTAAATGGAAGGGACTGCTCACTAAATTCCGAATTCGGATCTTAGCCGAGGATGTAGAGCATACATTATTACCACCAACTTTCAAATCGCGCAATGATCACCATTCAAAGATAAGGGAAATCAGAGCTTGTGCTAAGGCGTTCAGACAGTCGTTTTTCCCTCACGCACTGCCAGAGTTGAGCAGGGGGGGGGGGGGGGGAATATGACTTTGGCGCGAATTGTGCGCTCCATCACACACCGTTTGGAGGCTAGCGGACTATATATGTAGATGTAGAGGTAGATGTAAAATATCATAACCAAGGACTATATTTAATGATCGTATTTAGCCACAATATATTCATATGAAACATTGTTAATACACTATTTCTGCAAATCCGCCAAAATTTTATAAGCAGTGCAGACGAAATAATGTCACTGAAGTCATTGCTTGCAGTATACATTATTCTCACTTAAGTTACAAAGAAATTAGTACAATAAAATTAGTTGTTCATAAAATTGTTTGAATTCCTCTGGAACATACTTGCAAATATCCATTAAGTCTTTCAACTTTCCTGTTTTCGTTCGCAGCGGTAGAGGATAGAGAAGAGGAAATACAGATAGTGGGACACTATAGGGGTGACAATATGTATTGAAAATCCCCTGTGATTTGTTTAAGATGGAATATGCATGCCAGGGTTCTAACACATTATGGCTGACTCTCAAACAAACTTCCTAGATCATCTGTTGATATCTGCATCCGATTTGATGTTATTTAGAAGTTCAGGCCCCTTTTTAGCGAATGTTTCAGATCACTCAGTCCTACGGCTGCGTATCATATGCAAGAAAATTTTTCATTGGCCTTGCTGAAGTGATAACCTCTATCAAGTGTTAAAGCATATGCGCAGTATGGTTCTTTTGATGCTCTATCAGGGCAAAGTCTTGGTCACACTGTTGAAGACCATGACCTGATACCAAGAAATTTGACTGACTAACGCAAAATATCCCAGTATTATTAAGTACTGCCTAAATGACTATTTACGCCTATTATTGTTTCGTCCTATGCCTCTGTCAGACCAAATAACTAAAGCCTTTTCTTCTTTAAATTCTTCATTTGTTGGCCATGTTGTCCATAGTTGCTTTACAACTCTTTAGGATATTTTTGTTCTCTCATTGCAAACTTCAAAAATGCATGTTCTTTTCACCAGACGCGTTTCGCTTTATTGAATTAATTCCTTTTCTTCTTCCCAAACATAGGGCTGATAGTTTTAGGTGATTTACTTCAATGTACATGAAAAAATTTTGGCTGATCCTCTCATGGCAACACTTTCATGCCAAAAGCACATTGTTGCATCAATTGTTTCAGGATTATGTATGACTCGATTATAACGTGAATACTGCTGTTGATAGAATACTGAGGAGTGGGACAATAAAGGGCAGCATAGCATTTGCTGTAAATAGGTGTAAAGTACAACGTGATTAGGAGTTTGTTTGGCTTTGTTTTCATCTTCTTTCATTGCTTTATAAGCTACCTCCACATGAATAGGGATCTGCTCTAGGAAGACCAAATCGCAGATTGAAAACTGAGTGGAAATCTCTCTATACGAGTGTACATCGCATTTACATCCAGGATGTTGTTCTCAAAACATATCAAACATCTTTTTTTAAATTTAGATCAGCAGACAAGCAGCTCCTTTCGGCCATGTGACAACTATAATGACTTTTCTGTTTTGGCAGTGATTGTATAGGATTTCACATAGCTTCCTTTTAATTATCAGGTATAGCATGTGATCGATTTCTATGTTTGCCCCTCTTGTCACAGAAGAACTCCAAATTTCTCTTGCAATTTCTTTACTCTGTGAGGAGTTATGTTATAAACATGATATAACATCTTTTCACAAACCTGGTAAATGTCATCTGTCAGTACTGATATGAAATAAGAAAACATCTTCTTCAGTCTCTCTTCTTTGAATGTGCTCAGATTTTACAGAGTTTTGTCTTAACAATCCTGAATTTTGATTGCAGTTCAAACTATAGAAGCCTTTGAACAATGTGTGTTTTGTATCCACCGTAATTTGTTTACAGTAGTAGGTGTATCTGCTGCCGAAAGTCTGAAACTAAAAAAAACGCATTTTGAAACAGTGTTTGAATAAATATGTAGTATATTTATGAATGCATGGTAACTCGCTGTTATTTATCGAATCTAAGACAATGATTAAAGAATAATGCTGTCTGAATGTGTAAGTCAATCTTCCATTATTATGATTTGTGTTACATGGCCTTTTCATTATGTTGTGATATGGTTTGTGCTACTTGGTGACAATTCACAATAAAGGTTAGACAGAAATCTGCTTCGCTGGTCACAAACTAGGCTACCTGTTTCAGGTTATGGAATCGTAATATTACAATGAAAAATAGCGACATATAAAGTTGGGTTACAACCTGTTCTATGTACTTCGCCTGGTGGACATTTGCCACAGTGAACTTGCCTTTCTTTGATATATTTTGTTTCCCAGAATCCCTGAGTTTTTTATGTTTCACATCACACCACTCACTTACACATTGTTTACATTTTTTGGCTCTATACCTGTGTTTTTGGTATACTTGATGTGCCCACCATCTTATGGATACAACCCTTTCCTGTACTATGCAAACTTGTTGCCAATCTAATACCAAAAAAAGATAGTGTGGAACAGTTCCAATAACCCTACCTAATGCCAAGTATTGTTAGCACCCTTTTTCCATGTAAAAGCCAACCTTTGTGAAAATGTGGATTACTACTTTGTTCTGGGCAGCTATTCAATTGTTAAAAGTAATTCCGCTTTTTACTATAGATTTTGTAATTCCTTTAGATTTTTACATTCTTTACCACTTTTAGGTCTTATCCTCTACTCTATAGGAACACGTTTTCGATTTTAAACTAATGGGTTCTAACATAATTTTTCCATTATGTTCAACTTTCATTTGTTCTAAGACTCTTCTCTTTACTTGTGCTAATTGATAAATATTTTTTGGATAACTGCTTTTATCAAATTCGTTTATAATTTATTTGATGTCTTCATAAAAATCTTCAGTTCTTATATTGCACATAACTGAATCAGTATCCACACAACATACATCATCATTTCTTCAATATTTAGCTTTCCTAACAATATAACATTGTAACTTTTTACTTTAGAAATATCTAAAATACTTAGACCAATAAAAATATGTTTATCGAATTCTATTTCGGTTTTCTTCATATGAACTGCCATTCCATTTTCTGAACATGTTGTTGTATGTTTATAATTTGGTTTTGAAACATAATTCATGTATTTTTTGGGATCTGATATTGTTTTAATATTTTTTCTGTTTCTCATATTTTCTATCATTTCATCAAAAACAGAATTATTCACTAACTTATTAAAGTCCTTTTTCAAAATCATTACTTGCCTTTTTTCTGTATTAAAATCAATGTATTTTCTTAATCAGTCTTTTGTTCAAAAGTTAAGATTCTGTGAAGTTTTTTTAATTTTAATCCAAGGTTTAGGCAGTGTTATGCTTTCTATAGTGTAGTAAACATTATTCTTATTCTTTAATGTTCTTGAAAATTACTTCCTCCTTTTTGGGGCTAAAGGTAAATTTTCATGTAAATCATGAAATTGTTTAGTATGTTCTACAGCAATGTCTATAATATATCTGTATTATAATCATCTGGTGTTTCAAGAATTTTTTTTTTAGCAATAAAATATTTTGGATCGAACTATTGGAAACCTCCAAATGGTAAAAACTGAACCAAGAACCATCCATATACATTATTTTCATCTGAATACTGTAAATAATTTGATTCTTTTCCTGGATTGAATTTTCTTATATTTATCATCTTTTAATCCTTTGAGAAATGTCACCTAAGACTTCTTTTTCTAACATTAAAATCATATTGAAATTGTTTTAACATAGCATTCCAACATAAACCTGGAGCAGTATAATACCAAGAAAGATTGAGTTTTAATACAAGTATCTCTAAAATGTCCAAAAATATCTGTTAATATTTAAACATCAGATTTATTATATAATTTGTATATTCTTCTTAATTTAAAATATTAATTTTTTTTCTAACTAATTTTGCTTATCGATAGCATTTACATGACATTTGTTAAGTCTCGAATAAAAGCATTCTGTTTTATGTAACTTTGTTTCTTTTAATTTTTCTTCTGAATCCATGTCATCAAATTTAATTTTTCATCTTTAAATCGTTTGATGTTTCTCTAAATCGTTTTTTAAATCTTTTGATGTTTCTCTAAATCGTTTTTTAAGATTGAAATATAACTGATCAATGCTTAATGGCATAAATCAAAAATGTCCAAAAATCTTAAAGTTAATCTATTATTTACTAAACTAAATATGTTTTTGTTCATATTTAAAAATAGCATCAGTACCTTTATTATCTATCCATAACTCTTTCATAAACAAATGAACTTTATAATCTGTTAAATTATGAATATAAACTAGAGAAAAAGGATTTTTATAATTAATGTTATAATCTATGTGGTCAACTCTCCAAATCCCCTGTTAATTGACGATGATCTCTTACATTTTTCCTCCAACAGTAAATTTTCCTTCACAAATAAAACATTTTTCAAAATTTAAAAAATTCGTTTTGTCTTCTTAGGTCATTATTATTGGATCATTTTCATCATATAATGCTCTAATATAATTAGATTCCTGTTTTATCATTTCTATAAATTTTTCTGGGGCATCATTATAGACATATTCCATGGGTCGTTTATTTTTGCCATTGGAATGTTCTGTATAATAACAATGAAATTGGTAAATGTTTATCAGGATTTGCTTGACAAAAGTAATATTTTTAATATACTTTTGAAACTGACATACATTACAAAAGAGGCTCTTCATGAATTATTATAATTTTTAAATTCATTTTTCTTGTTTTTGGACATAATTATTTTTATTTCTTTTTTGTTTCTTCACAATCGATTTCATGATTGTCTAATTTTCCTTGAGAAAAAGATATAGTAAACACCTATGACAAAAATAAGTTTTGCCATTTCACTTAGTTATTTGTTTACTAATTAATCCAGGTGAGTTTTTACCCAACAACATAAGAATTAATATTACTAACAATTAAAATGACATTAACATATTTTTCTTTTGTATGTTACAGGGGATACAATTCAAATTTTCCCCCATTTGCATGAACTTTTGTTGAAATATTTGATTTCTTTCCTAACTATTTAATGTCTGTTAATCTAGAGAAAAATTTTATTTTTTTCAAGATTGATGTTTTTATATTTGTAAACACTTTCTGCATCTTCTGGATATAAATCAGCTTTTATTGAAAAAGGGGTGGTTGCAGAAAGTAAGTTTCATGATGTTTACTTTAAGGTGTGTGTATTTAACCTGGAAAATTGAGCACACGCAACACATCTATGACGTGTGTATCAAATGCAAACCAGACAGTTCCTGACTGGTACCAGTATCATAGCAGCAGTGCCCCAAAATGGCGTATCTTATTCGTTCTCTTGATGCCTGCAAGGCATGGTCAGTGATAAGGATCCTTAATGCACATAACTTAGTGGCCATCGAAATTCATCATCAGCGCTTTCAGTTCTACAGGCAGAATATCATGATCAAATAGATCATGTGTCGCTGGAGTACGCTTTTTTCCAAACTTCGTCAAAATGTCCATAAGGAAGAGTGCATTTGGCAACCGACCTCATAAATGATCACCTGGTTGTGCTGGTGTGGCAGCACATCCTGGAGATCCTCCAATTCGTGATTATGGAACTCAGCAGCCATTTTACATAGACATTGCGACCCATATTGAGCACATGCTGTTCAATACTTTGTGTGCCAGGTATGTGCCAAAAAACCTGACACCTAAGCAAAACAAGAAACACTTTCGAGCAGCATTGACGTTTCTGTAGCAGTATCTCAGTGATGTAGACTTGGATTTCTCACTTAACCCTGGAAACCAAGTAGAAATCAATGCATTGGCATCACAGTGGACATCTAGTCAACATTAAATTCAAAGACATGCATGGTATACTGGGACAGGAACATCATTCTGCTCATTGGCTCCTGCTCAGAGGTGAGCCAGTGAACACTGACAGTGACTGAGAAACAATGCAGAAACTGATATGTGCTAGACAGAACAGGAGGTGTGGAATGCTTACTGCTGGTGTTACAATGTTCAATGACAATCCCGCCCCCACATTGCTTGTATAGAACAACTGTTTTGCAGAAGTTCAACTTGGAGTTGTTTAATCATCCAACATACAGTCTGATCAAACCACCAGAGTTTTCCATCTTTTCTTGCACCTCAAGAACTTCCTGACCTCTGGCCAGTATTTTGATGATGAAGAGCTTAAATCAACTGTCAAATGCTGATTCCTTTCACAGGTAGCGGACCTCTGTGACACAGTAATACAAAAGTTGATGTCACCATATGACAAGTGTCCCAGTTCTTTTGCTCATGAAAAGCAGCTAAACATCTCTGTACCTCTTGACAGTAAAGTTTTTCATGTAGCTATGTTGTCTTCGTTTTAAAGAATATGGAAACTTACTTTGTGGATACACTTTATAGAAAACATTTTTGATCATTGCTTTTTACATTAATTACAGCTTTCTTATCTTTAATTGTTTGTGATAACTCAATATATGAAGAACCAAAAATTTTAACTGTGACCATTAACACATATTTCTAAATTATTTATAGAATATAAATCCCAACCTGATTGTCCTCTTTGCATTTCTTCCATTTCAGTTAACAATTTTTGGTTGATATTTGGTAATAGTCTTCTAAACCTGTTTTTCTTTAAAGACTTGGTTTTTTTAATTTAAAACTAAATTTATGTATGTCATCATGTTTCTTAGAACAACAATAAAATCTGCTATTAACTTTAATCAATCTGTTTCATATCAAAATATCTTTAAATTGTATAATTACTTCTTCAATTACGTCAAAAATTAGTGGTTCTACAAATTATCAGTATTATTAATTCCATAAGTTATTATTCGAGATTTTGAAGTTGTAACATTTCTATTAATTCGTTTAGTTCTTTCAATTTCTCATAATAAATATTTAGAATTATTATGATAGGCTTTCTGATTCATTTCTTGATGTTTGTCTGCTAGAAGCTCTTGAAAGCTCATTTCATTGTTATTATTAATATTGGCATTATTATTAGAGTTACTATTTTCAATTATTTCGATAAGGTTAATTAAGTATTGTTCATTAAGCATAGAATATTCTCTTAAATTTCGTGTTTTACAATTATTTCCAAGTTCTTTTCAAGTTTTCTCTACAATTCTTCATTATTAACACTTTTCTTTATTATTTTCAAGAAGATAATTTATTGATCTTTATTAAGTTTACAATATTTTCTTAGTTTTTTGTTTTACAGATTTTTTGAAGCCATTTTACCATTTTATGATTCAAATAATTTGACATGACAATTATTAATGAATGAAAAGAGTTCTTTACTTAATTTTGAATAACCTTTGAGTTTATTCACTCTACAATAATTACACATATCTTGTAAGCTGGTCGTTTTTGTTATGTATTTAGAAAGAAGTTTTTTTATATTTTTTAAAATAAAAATTTATTTAGATTTCAAATAACAATTGATTCTTTATCTATAATTTTTTATTTATTAATTTTTAATGTTTGGAATATCTTAATTTTAAACACATTGTTGTTACTGCGGTCAGACAGCAAAGTTTTTTGGTTTGTAAAAACAATAAATATAAAAACTTTGGTTTTTTATATCAGAGGAAAAATTTAAATTAGCTTTTGTTTCCTGGGGTAGAAACCTCCAATTAAAATTAATTAGCTTCTTTGTTCTCAGTGCTGTAATTCTAAGATGATAACTTAAGTGATGATTTCAGTAGTTCCTATTGCCTGCATTAGAACTCTCAGATGATAACTACTGTCATGTTGAGGTACATCCATGCTCTGCAAGAATCCCCAGATCTGTCCCCGATAAAACACATGAGGGACCAGCTCGGATGTCAACTCCATTTCACTGCTAGTATACAGGATATCAAGGAGCAGTCTGACTTGGAAGAGGTTTATGACACCCTTCCCAATGGAGTATGGTCACGAATCCTGGCTAGTGGGGCAAAACGTTCCACTGATAAATGGGCTCGTACTCCCATATACTATGCAGCGTCATTGTGATATACATGAAATATATTCCCAGTTGCAAATATGAACAACTATTAGCTGTACAAATGAATGACAACAATGAAAATTTGTTTTGGGAAATGGCTCGAATCTGGATTTCCTACTTTATGTGAGCAGTCGCCTTAACCGCTTAACTTACCCGAGCATGACTCATAGCCAATCCAAACTTCCGTACATCGCCGTGCAATCCATCTGTTGTGCACGAATATCCGAAGAAACATTGTATCGTTCTTCTTAACAACACAGGTACAGCAATATTGTATTTATCAGCCAATACAAGGTGGCGAAATTAAATTAAAGAGTCCTCTACCGCACAAAAATTACATAAGGAGTGAACGAGTATAGGCTTGTGGCACGGTAATGACGATATATGCGTGTTTGGGTCTGGCCGTGAGTCGTGCATGGATAGCCAAAACGGTAAATGCGACAGCTCGTGTAAAGCATGAAATCCGGGTTCGAGACCTGATCTGGCACAAATTTTCACTGTTGTCATTCCCTTATATAGCTGATTGTTGTTGGTATTCTCAACTAATGCAAATACAATTCATATATTTCGTAATAGCTGTTGTCGCTGCAGTGCCTGTTCCTTTGGACACGTATCATTCTTCTTAACAGCACAGACACTGGAACATAGTAGTTATGTAGCCTATAATGAGAAGTTTTGTGCTCATACAGCAAATTTCTTTCTAATTTAAATACGGCTCTATTCTATTACCACTGCAGTAACATCACATACTCTATCGATACGTTAAGTTTCACTTCATAAGCTCCTCCACTTGCAGGTGTTTCTCTTGTTTGGCAGGTAGTTCATTTAGACAGCCATGGAGATACAAACCTAAAACACTTGACCATAGTGATATGCAGATTTGCAAACCACCTAGTTCGCCCATTTTCATTCCAGTCTTTACCTGTGTGGGTGGTTGTTAGCTCCAATTAGCAAAGTAGATGTATGGGTCCATAATCTTCATACGCACATTTATAAAACTGAAAAAGCTTTAGAAAACAAAAGAGATTGGTGTCTTTGAAGAGCAGTGGCATTCTACGGCTAGCCAAGTACAAACACGAACTAAACATTTCGAAACTACACTGAAATGGTGAAATTAAAGCAGTTGTGAATACAGCGTTATTGTTTTGCAGTGGATGATGTCTCTTATACATTCACATACACACATACACACACACACACACACACACACACACACACACACACACACACACACATACATATGTAATTACAAATCTGAGCTTACGTAAGTCAGTCTTGGAAAGGATGAAAGAATCAGCCAACAGTTCGCAAAACCCTTCTTTATTACGAGAACAGATGACCTTGGTTTCCAGAAATATAAAATTATCTGCTTCAGAAGGAGAGTGCACACACTATATATTACACATTGGTTACAAAAAGTTCAAGTAGAACGTAAATACCAAGTGGGAATGAACTACTAGAATCCAGGAGTACACTCGCAGTTGTTACATATTGTGTTGAAAGCCAGTTGGCTCTTGTAAGGTTGCTACATGATGACCATGACTTGTTATTTTACTATTCAAAAAATGTTCAAATGTGTGTGAATTCCTAAGGGACCAAACTGATGAGGTCATCGGTCCATAGACTTACACACTACTTAAATAACTAAAGCTAAGAACAACACACATATCCATGCCCGAGGGAGGACTCGAACCTCCGGCGAGAGTGACCGCACAATCTGTGACATGGCGCCTCAAACCGCGCGGCCACTCCGCGCGACATTTTATTATTTTTGAGGTGAATTTTTATTTGACAAAAGCCAAACGGGTTTGTTCCAACGCACCTTTCCAACATAATATGGGAGAAGTAAGTGTGGACTGTTGGATTCTAGTAGTTTATAATACGAATTTTCTATTTCTGTTTTAGTTGAAACCTTTGTAGTTTCTAGGCGTCATATCTCCTTCTGAAGGAGATAATTTTGTAATTATCGAAACCTAGGTTAAGGGTTCTACTAAACCTGTGTTACGTAACTGTTTGGCCAATTCTTTCATCCTTCCCCAGACTATTGCTTTTCGGTTGGTATTTTTGGCCATGGTCAAGATTTTATGTAGGGCACAAGCTACGCATACACGTAACGTAGTGCGTCCCTAAATCTCTCGATGGGGTTTGACATTTGTATCGTATGGCATGAATGTTAAAATAATATAACGACGTGTTACACTTTTCGACAGAAGTTTTTTCTTTCGTTGAGTTATCTTTATTTTCAAACTCCGGTTTCTTCTCTGCGCTGTATTCAATTCAGCGCACACTTGGTTGCTAGCCAGTGTATTTGTGTGCATATATGCGCCCCTGTGCAGCACAAAGAGCCTCTGGCCGCCCTCACCAACGACACGCGACTGAGTCGACGTCATTACGGCTCTGCTGCGGACGCTGCCACGGCTGATGATTGATGATGCCGGACGCTCGCAGATCCTATCGCCCAGGACGAGCGGGACCGTATCGGCGATTAGTATCACTTCTATTGTTGCTTCTACACTAATTGTCCGATTATGCGAAATTAATTACAGCCGCTGGTTATCTACCCGTCTCACTTCTCAGCAAGAGGGTAGCGCTTCTGGGAGCAATTAACTGATTCAAGTAACTCGCCCAGCGGGGAAGAAATTACCTTTACTGGTATTGTCTCCAATATTGCCGTCTGTACGTCGTGTCTTGATTTCAGAGAGCAGCAAAGGTGACTTACAGGAATTTGTCAAGTTGCATTATTATAGCCCACTCACAGCTGGATGTCATAGTGTACTTTCATAACTGAGAGTTGCGCATGTGCCAGCCATCTACAAAAATGCGTGCGTCACGTTGATACTGCGCAACCTGAAATGTATCGTGGTCACTACGTGATATTAATTCGTTTATTGTTAATAATAGATCTGTTGCTTACGTTGACACAATAGATTTTTGGTACTTATTACATGATATATCAACAAAACCACTATGTTCCTGTAACAGTAATTCGCTGCTAATAAAAACCATCAACCTTTTCATAATCAGCTAATCTGTCTCCATTGTTGGACAGTCTTTCACCAGATTTCTCCATGCATTAAAGTCTCTAGCCATGTTGTACCTGGATGTTTTCCAGCATCGTCTGCCCATCCTCCGCTATGCGTGGTGGTGGTCGTCTTCTCTAAACTCAAGTAATACAACAAAGAATAATGAATCATCCACTGTCCGCTCATCTGTTTGTTTGTCCTACAACCTCAACTACGCCTACATCTGCACGATTACTCTGCAATTCACATTTCAGTGCCTACCACACAGTTCATCGAATCACTTTCTCTACAACGAACACTTAAATCTTTCCGTGTTAGCTCTGATTTCTCTCATTTTAAAACGATGTTCGGTACTCTATATGTAGGCGGGAGTCAACAAAATATTTTCACATTCATAAGAGAAAATTGGTGATTGAAATTTCGTGAAGAGATCTCTCCGCAAACAAAAACGCCTTTGTTTCAACGATTACCACCTCAACTCGCGTATCATCGCCATGACACTCTTGCTCCTGCTCCGGGACAACACACAACGAGCTGCCCTTCTCTGAACTTTTTCGATGTCTTCCGTCTATCTCATCCAGTAAGATGGTTCGCCTTACACACAACAGTACCTAAGTAAGTTTTTCGTAACTGCAGTTCCTAGGTATTTATTTGAATTGACAGCCTATAGATCTGTATGATTTGCCCTATAACCGAAATTTAAAGGATTCCTTGTAGTATTCGTCTGGACGATCTCACATTTTTTACTATTAGGACTCTATTTCCACCTTTCGAACCATACAGATATTCTGTCTAAATTATTTTGCAATTTGTTTTCAACTTACGATGATTTTATTAGACGGTAAATGATAGCATCTTCTGCAAACATTCGAAGAGGGTTTCTCAGATTGTCTCCTAATTCGTTCAAGCAAATTGGGAACGGAGAGGGTCTGTAACACTTCCTTGGGGAGAGGCAGATATCACTTGCGTTTTATTCGATGGCTTTCCGTCAATTACGACGAACTGTGATCTTTCTGACAGGAAATCACGAATCCAGTTGCGTAACTGAAACGATTTTCCGTAGGCGCACATTTTGATCAGAAGTCGCTTGAGCGGAACGGTAGCAAAAGCCTTCTGGAAATGCAAAAATTTGGAACGAATTTGACATCCCCTGTCGATAGGACTCGTAACTTCGAGAGAATAAAGTAGTAGCTGCCCTTCGCAAAAACGATGTTTCCCGAATCCTTGTCATGTGTCAGTAGATCATTTTCTTCGAGGTAATTGCCAATATTGTGAAACAGATTATGTTTCAGAATCTTAGTACAAATGGACGTTAGTGATATGGTCCTGAATTTCAGAGGATTACTCTTATTCCCTTTCTAGAGTACTGATGTGATCTGTGCAGCTTTTCCAGGGTTTAGGTGTGGATCCTTCGTTGAGCGAGCATTTCTATGTGATTGCTAAGTATCGAGCTATTATATCAGCTGGGTACACAATCTCGAGTGCACTGCTGGTTAGTGATTTACGTTGCTTCGCTAGACCAAGGAAACTTCTAAGCTACTCATCCTCAACTATAATATGAGTGTATCTGAATCGCATGACACAAAGTTTAAATGGGTAACCATATAAGAGATCATATCAGGTGAGAGATGTGTAATGTTTATGTGTTCAGCATGTGCTAGTGGGCAACACAAATGACGAGTTCATAGGTGGTTCCTTGTGCAGTCCTTACGCACAGGTCTGCTAATGATTCAGGTCGACTTACAACTTGCCTGATAATCTGTGCTGTGGACATGGATTATATGTTCTCTGCAGCATCAGCTCGTGATCAGACTGATGGCTGGCAAGAGAGCTGTCTTAAGTTGGCCAGTATCCCATGATCTTCTATGGTTGCGTCCCACAACGAGCGGAATGGTGTCGCCCAGGGCTAGGATCTGGTCTCAGGAGTGCTCCACTAGCCTGGAGGTGCAGCGAACACGCGCCTTCAGTTGTGCGGCTCGTAAACGGGTCACAGCTGGGTTGGAGACGGTGGCGCTCCCTTAACAGAGTCTTCGCGGTGTCTCCCTTCTCAGCTCACCAGTCAGTCAATGTCACTTCGCTTTTACTGGACAGCAGCTTCTCCGGTCAGGTGTCGGCCTCGCTTTTTCAGGCAGATCGTAATTCTTGTGTCATCCGTTAAACCGTCATACAGTGTTAGATGGGAATACTGGCCATATAGAAACAACATTTATGTAAAAAACACCATTTTCAGAATCCTTGTTTAATACATTTACTAATAAACATATGGCCGCGCGGGATTAGCCGAGCGGTCTGGGGTGCTGCAGCCATGGACTGTGCGGCTGGTCCAAGCAGAGGTTCGAGTCCTCCCTTTGGCATGGGTGTGTGTGTTTGTCCTTCGGGTAATTTAGGTTAAGTAGCGTGTAGTCTTAGGGACTGATGAACTTAGCAGTTAAGTCCCATAAGATTTCACACACATTTGAACATTTAATAAAACACATGACCTTCAAATAATATGGTTCTCTCGCCTCAAAGGGAGAATAATAAATAAAATATTGTGGCTCTTAAGTTACCAAACTATATTGTGGCTCTTAAGCTATTCAAAGTTGCCAAACTGTTCGTGAGGTATCTTAAATTTATATATGTTTATGGGTTCTATGGCGTCCAAAAGAAGAAATACTAAGCTCAGAGACCTGGGCTCCTTAACAAATAAACAACAATGATTAATATGTACATATGAACACATATGTACACATGAATCAATTAAACTATTTACAAGTCATTATCGTTGAAGTTCACGGCTTGACGAACGATAAATTGCTGCTCTTGTTAGTAGTTAGTGGATATGCTGCTATCACAGATCGCCTGCTACTATGTATGAATTTCTGAGGTACCTTGGATGCTAAACGGAATTCTCTCTGCTTATGAGTATCAACCACGTCCATGGTATGCATTATAATGGTAAAATATTTATGTGCACTAGTTAAGGAACGTGGATATCTGATCTGGCATTATTCTTCTTTGTAGTTAGAACGTACTTCAACAAAAAAATTACATCCGTGGGTAGTATTTGTCCTGTTGTAAAGCTTTTTAACGTCACAGTAATGGGCTGCTTCCAGGTGGCAGTCGGAACACCTGCAAACGGTATACACAAAATACACACGGAAATGCTACACCTTCAATTGCTTGAACTCGTGTACCTTCACGTGATGTGGCGTGCTACTAATCTATCGTACCCTACCGCTCAGTGCCTCGCGATACTGGCCTATTTAAACACAATAAAAAAAATTCTCATAATCTCGGCACCCCGTCGCGTCTGGCAACATATCAATCATCGTGCAGCATCAGTACCGGCAGTTATCGCTCAGTGCTTCTCGCTACCGGCATCAAATATCAGATTGCAACACACAAATCATCCTCATAGGATAAAATTATCCAGCATCTCGTCTGATGTTTTCATTATTGTCATTCTCCCACATTGCTTCAACAATTTAAACCTTACCAGGAAGTTGCTCATATACAATTCATAACAAGATTCCTGCACATCATTTTCTTACATCCTTCCTTGTACACTAACCTACGGATATCAGTCTGGTTGTATGTTCTCGAACAGTTCTTATTCAATAGTCTCCTGAGGTGCGAGATATGTCGTCGAGCTTTCCATACGCGAATCCTGAGAGTCACATTGACAACATTATTATGTACAATTTTCCTCACTGTGTACCGTCTACAATATAAGTAAAAGAATTCATGGCACATAAATTTCTTCTGTGTCATCTTTTCCTCGTATTCAATATAATTTCAGTGGCTTCAGCAAACTCACTTCTCCTCGTTGCGCTTTACAGTTTTCACGACATCTTATTATCCATTACAATGCAAACGTTTCTCTTCTGCATACATTCATGCCTAATCTCTTATTAGAAACTACTTCCTAACATAACCTATTGTGCTTCAGTATCTAACGACCATTTCCATTTTTTATACAGAAAAACGTGACCCCTGGCCGATCTTCGTAACCGCTCTTTGATGTCTCTGCTGCTTTCTGTCCTGCTCCTACTAACAGAATCGCTGGACTTCCTGGATCTGTAACACACCTTTCCTTTCTTGATTTTATGCCCAGTACCCAGTTTACACATTCAGATTCATGTTAACTAGAGCTGTCATCTTCCTTTTGCAATTGCAGTGTTGCGTATATCTACTCTTTTTTGTGGAGAAACACATCGAAGTTTTTATCAGCCTCAGCTGTCGTATTACATCCTAAGTGTTTATAATTAATTTATTGATCCTCTGAACTGGTAGATCAAAAGCCTCCACATTCATCATCATCCTCACAAGATTCTTCGGACTCTGACTCATTATCTTCTGTCATTAATTTGGACATCGCTTTTGTCTTCTGAACTCCCGCCAAAACACATGGCTCAGTCTCTGTTTCTTCTATTCCTGATTCTTCTTCGCGTACTTCCATTAATCGAAGACTTTATTTTCTTTGTAATAGACTTCCTTCCCGAGTCAGTATGCTACCCTAGTACTTTGAAGTTCCCATTGTACGAATGGCCCAGATTTTCCTTTAAATTTAACTTGAATTCTTTCCTATAGCGCATACCTCTATTTCAAGTACACCACCACCTTGTGGAACTTGAGGAAGCCAAGACCGACCTTCTGCCTGATCAGAAAATTAGTACTAAGCATGTGTGACATGAAGTCGGCTCTCACCTGCTCCTTTACTTCCTCGCATTTTCCGTGAATGCACCGCATACTCTCATACCTTGCATCGTAAACATTGGTCACCTCTTATCACTATGACACATACCACGTACGTCTTTATCAAGTAATGTGACTTGGCTACTTGAATCCAAATTTCATGGTAGTGTTACACCTCCTCAAGTCACATCAAATCACTGGGTACCAATGTCTCCTGTTCTGTTGTCAAAATGAACGGCGCCTTCCAATAGTTTCTTCATTTTCATAAACGACAAGTAAGGCTCCTGGCAGTTGAATTCCGTCTAGTGGCGAAGCTGGAGCTTTGGCCGCTAGTCAGTCTCTCCTCACGCTTCTCTCTTCATCATTTCCTCGTGCGTTCCTTCATGGTCCTGAACCTCGTCTCTGATCATCACGTCTTCAGTTATTTCACCTACTATCTGCCCAATGTGGTGGCACCCACAAACCACAATGATTGTTCCTATTCCACCTGTTATCATTTTTATGGGTGAATACCTCACTCGCCAGTTCGCATTAGATGATCCATGTTGTGGGCGCCTGCAGAGGGTTTGTACAAGACACACTGCTCCTCTGATGCCAACTTCACGTTCAAAGCCAAGTTCGTCAAGTAAATGTAAAAACGTGCCTGCACTGTTCATACTATGACCGGCTAACATAATGGCTTCTTGAAACTTTTTAGGTAATTTTGTTTGGCAGATCCGTATTAGCTTTATCTGCTCAAACGGTCCATCTAAAAACTGGTTCCTTTCGTTCACTTCTTTAAAATGCTGCATTGGACTTTGAAACTGCGATCCTGCATCAGGCCCCATCATCTTAATGCCTAGTTCAACAAGCTCCTTCTTCTCTTGCACCCAAAACTCGTGCAGAATATTACACTATTCGAACAGCTGGCCAAATGAAGATCCACGACGAGGCCCCTTTCAAACTATGTCAGGCGCTGATAACCCTGTCTCAGACAAGTAACATGGCACCTCCCTGTCCTTCACAGTGATCATTCGATATCTGAACGCTGTTCGCACCTCTTAAATACCCTACCACGCTTGGTAACGAAACCGAACAAGAACAATACTGACACATTCTGGTGGCCCCTCGACTTGTCAGAGAGAACCATTTACATTTACAATGATGGTGTGTGTACAAGTACGAAGTTACAATGACATCTGAGCATGTTTTCTGGGTACTTTACGATTATTCTCAGGCAGAGTACAACATACACTACTGGCCATTCAAATTGCTACCCCCCGAAGATGACGTTCTACAGACGCGAAATTTAACCGATAGGAAGAAGGTGCTGTGATATGCAAATGATTAGCTTTTCAGAGCATTCACACAAGGTTGGCGTCGGTGGCGACACCTACAACGTGCTGAGATGAGGAAAGTTTCCAACCGATTTCTCATACACAAACAGCAGTTGACCGGCGTTACCTGGTGAAACGTTGTTGTGATGCCTGGTGTAAGGAGGAGAAATGCGTACCGTCACGTTTCAGACTTTGATAAAGGTCGCATTGTAGCCTATCGCGATTGCGGTTTATCGTATCGTGAAATTGCTGCTCGCGTTAGTCGTGATCCAATGACTGTTAGCAGAATATGGAATCGGTGGGTTCAGGGGGGTAATACGGAACGCCGTGCTGGATCCCAACGGCTTCGTATCACTAGCAGTCGAGATGACAGGCATCTTATCCTCATGGCTGTAACGGATCGTGCTGCCACGTCTTGATCCCTTAGTCAACAGATGGGGACGTTTGCAAGACAACAACCATCTGCACGAACAGTTCGACGACGTTTGCAGCAGCATGGACTATTAGCTCGGAGACCATGGCTGCGGTTACCCTCGACGCTTCATCACAGACAGGAGCGCCTGCGATGGTGTACTCAACGACGAACCTGGGTGCACGAATGGCAAAACGTCATTTTTTCGGATGGATCCAGGTGGTTTTTACAGCATCATGATAGTCGCATCCGTGTTTGGCGACACCGTGGTGAACGCACATTGGAATCACGTATTCGTCATCGGCGTACTGGCGTATCACCAGGCGTGATGGTATGGGGTACCATTGGTTACACGTCTCCGTCACCTGTTTTTCGCACTGACGGCACTTTGAAAAGCGGACGTTACATTTCAGATGTGTTACGACCCGTGGCTCTACCCTTCATTCGATCTCTGCGAAACCCTACATTTCAGCAGGATAATGCACGACCGCATGTTGCAGGTCCTGTATGGGCCTTTCTGGATACTGAAAATGTTCGACTGCTGCCCTGGCCAGCACATTCTCCAGATCTTTCACCGAATGAAAACGTCTGGTCCATGGTGGCCGAGCAACTGGGTCGTCACAATACGCCAGTCACTACTCTTGATGAACTGTGGTATCGTGTTGAAGCACGCCATCCAACCTCTGACTCAATAAGTTTCCTTTAATTTCCGTCTATGGTCACAATTTTTTTGTTTAACAGATTACCGGTTTCGGTCTTTGATGACCATCATCAGATCTGCAGCAAAAATGGGACAAATATAAATACACTCGCAAACTATATACAGCTTAATAACAATGCATAGAGCATATTGAAAAGTAGTGCTGACAAAATTTACATTTGTGCGCTTTAAATGTAAAGAGGCATACTTGTCTCATAAAATCAAAGTCCTAATGCACTGCAGCCATAGTGGCGTAGTCAAGTATTAAATGCGGAATCAGCACCAGCATCGTCAAATACATACAAATCACATCACATGCACGAGTCATGTTGTCAGTAAAACTACTGTTTAAAACTAGCTGCCGTACACTAGCCACCATATGATTGTGTAGTAAGTTGACCAGATGTCGCTAATGTCAGCATACACTATTTTTCAATAATTAATTGAAACAGCGAAAATAAAAGGGTGGGGATACAATAGTTAAAATCTGTAATAAGCTTATAAAGTATAAAAAGTGTTAAAGTAGTAAAAAGCAATAAAAAGAACTCGACAAAAGGAATATTGTTAAAAAGACGAAGAGTTAAAAACAGTGGTTGACATGTGCTCTAGGGCCAATATCCTGGGCAATAAGATAAATCTTGAACACCGTTGATATTGCACCGGGTAATATAAACAACATAAAACAAATCGGTAAAAAGAGTCATAACTGAAAGGAAATATAGTGCTGCACATAATCAGCGCCCTCTGTTAGCGCTAACTCTAGAATTCCGCACAGGCGGGAAGTGGTTGGAGGAACGTGACCGGCAGAGGGCCCCTCGTACCCTGCGGTACTCCGGTGCAAGCAGAGAATGATAAAATTCCATAACAGTGGATGATTTACGTTATCTGATTAGTGCAGTCAATGAAATGAATAAAGAAGGAACAAGAACCTACTAGAGTCATGTGTAAAACGTATGAAAACAAAGTAAATATGTGATATACTCAATACTAGGAGAACTTGCGAACACACTATAAATAACAGAGGCGTGGAGTGGCTAGGGTAAAACATTGTCAGCTGAAACAAAGTAGGCACTGGGTACAAAGTCGTACTGCCATTTAAGCAGTTTGTCCGGTTCTTTATTTTTTTGAATTGCAAACTTTAAGTTTCTCCAGCAAATTAAGAGCACGGCCTTTTTCCACCCTGTGAAGAATACGCATACAGTACTCAATGCTCGCTATGGAGTGACAAGTATCAGACAAATGCTGTCCCAAAGCCGTTTTGTTTCGTGGCTGTGAGTGTTCTTTGAACCTTAATTTAAAAGAGCGGCCTGTTTGACCTATGTAATATTTGTCACAGTTACTGCAGTCGATCCTATACACTCTAGAGCCATCAAATTTATTATAGTTCCCTTTCAATTTATGTTTTATTCGCAGTTTTATAGTGTTATTGACCTGAAAGCCACATCTGACATCAGACTTTTTAAAACATTTTTCTATTTGCAGGGACATTTTACCGGTAAATTTCATAGAAATAGTTTTTATTCTATCTTTGCCGGTTCTCTTTTGCGTGTGGGTGTGTGTGTGCGTGCTGTTTGTTAAACGTTTCTTTAGCCTATTGTAGGGGCGCGTGACGTCGTTTGTAGAAAAGCCGTTAGCTAATGCGATCTGCTTTAAAATGCTAAGTTCTTTACGTGTTTCGTTTTCGTCTAAAGGTAGACGAAGGAGCCGGTGAACCATGGAAGAGAAGAAAGCTTTTTTGTATCTGGGAGGATGGCATGAACTGGCATTGATGATACTGTCTGTGCAAGTTGGTTTCCTAAAAATCGAAAACTTATGTTTATTATTAACTTTCTTAATAGTGAGATCAAGGTAGTTTATAGCGCCATCTTTTTCCATTTCAGTGGTAAAAGTTATTTTAGGGTGCATGCTACCTAATGCTTGGGTGAAAGTGTTGACTTCACGGGTGTCACCTTCTATCAGTAATAGAATGTCATCGACCTACCGTTTGTAATAAATCGTTTTGCCTTTTAGTTGATGATACGTGGCCAAAAATTTACATTCCAAATCATTGATAAAAATGTCTGCTAAAGTGCCAGCCAGGCTATTACCCATCCTAAGCCCGTCCTTTTGATAGTAAAATTTTTCATTAAAGGTAAAAAAATGTAAGCTAAAACAAAATCTATGAGTTCAACAAGTTCTGTACACTCGGCGGTGCTGATCTTGTTGTGGGAGAGGAGATTGCGTCTAATAATGTCAATAGTTTCTTTAATTGGGCCTTTATACATAACATCACTGCACATGTTAGTCAGGCAAATATTAAGCGAGTAATAGTTGAAACTAAAATGGCTTGCGTAGCGGCTGGGATGACGAAATTACAAAATGCAGACACAGCTGTTAAGGTTAATAAGGCGTTATCTGTTCAGAATAGTTCTAATAACATAGTTAATCACGAGAGCCGTATTTTAAAAGGTCTTAATACCAAGTTAGACAAGGAGAAAGCAATGGTCATTCGTGCTGAGAAGGGGAACACGGCAAGTTCTTATATATGAAGAAGAATTTTTTTGCAGAAAACGATATCATAGGAATTCACAAAGACCCAACTGATCAGTTTCAGACCAATTTGCGGCGAAAGATTGACAGCTCCCAGTTTCTTCTTAATGATTATGAATAGAAATCGCTCAAAATGATGAATGTCAAACTTCCCCAGCTCAGGTCTCAAGTTAAGATCCACAAAGATGGCAATCCGGTTCGTCCGATTGTTAATAATACGACGTCACCATTCTATAAATTAAACAAGTTCCTTAATAATAAACTTAAATCGGTTTACACGTTCAATAATTATTTTGCGGTCAAAAACAGTGCTGAGCTAGCGAATATAATTAAAGGTATACATATACCAATTAATGCAACATTAGCATCCCTAGATATAAAAAAATCTTTACAGTAATGTTCCAATTAAAGAAACTATTGACATTATTAGACGCAATATCCTCTCCCACAACAAGATCAGCACTGCCGAGTGTACAGAACTTGTTGAACTCCTAGATTTTGTTTTAGCTTACAATTTTTTTTACCTTTAATGAAAAATTTTATTATCAAAAGGACGGGCTTGGGATGGGTAATAGCCTGGCTGGCACTTTAGCAGACATTTTTATCAATGATTTAGAATGTTAATTTTTTGCCACGTATCCACAACTAAAAGACAAAACGATTTATTACAAACGGTATGTCGATGACATTCTATTACTGATAGTAGGTGACACCCGTGAAGTCAACACTTTCACCCAAGCATTAGGTAGCATGCACCCTAAAATAACTTTTACCACTGAAATGGAAAAAGTTGGCGCTATAAACTACCTTGATCTCACTATTAAGAAAGTCACTAAGCCTGTGAATATAACGTATAATTAAACCTTCACCCAATTTTGGTATACGTAGCTTAATCGATTATAGAATCTCAATTTCATATTTAAACATCGTTCATTTGCAAACAGTCCCTGAACTGCTACTTTCGAGATCCCAAAATTTCGGTTATAAAGATGTTTTCACGTCTTATATGTGAACATATAATAAAAACAGGGACAGGGACATCGTGGAACAATTTAAGGCCATAGCCTTCTTCAACTCAGTGCAGGTCAAAGACACGGATAGCAATAGTACGTGATTTGAAATCGTGCCGTATTATGCTGCACTCAACAAGCTGCCTACTAGTGCATCTACTTATCCAATACTTCAGCAGTCCCAATGCTAGTTTTTCTCTCAGACGTCTCAGTTTGAGAGATGCGAGCATAATATCTTTCTCCGACAAGATTTTTTCAGCTGAAACTGATATTACATCTACAAATGCTCTCTGGCTAGAATGCACAGTTATACCCCTTGGTCTGTGGTGGTGATGGTAGTAGTTGCGATGGTGGGGAATGACAAGACATAATTTGTCATTTGTAGGGATCCCTCATCTGACTGTTAAGCGTACATGCATAACCATGGAACATCTTTGCTCTCACCACAGATATTGCTATTGTTGTTTCCACTGCTGCAGAAGCTACCGTTGCTGCTATGAGTTAAACGAGGAGAGGGGCATGACGGACACTGATGGTTAGTTCTCCTTGATTTACATTTATAAAAAAAAGTTTCGTTTGTTACAACTATTGCTTTCTTCTGTCCAGACACTTATTTGATGCACTTCTCCGCAGCACTTCAACCTGTTTTAGTTACTAGCTTTGCAATAGCTTTGTAGAAGACTCTTTATGGAAAACGATTTTCTATTCCTTACCTTCTCCACTAGCTACTGTGTAAATGGAGATTGTGGCAACCGCAGCAAGTAATTCAACTGATTAGTGTATTACGACTCTTGGTTACAGAATTCTGTAAGAAACTTTAGAATTTAAATACTCATGCTCTCCTAGAGGCGAAAGAAATATTCTACTGCGACTGAAAAGCATAGAGAGATGCAACTACCTGAACAAGGATTGCTGTAGCGATACTGGAGAAAGCAGATGGAAAATTGTAAGTTCACATTGAGTATGCCTCTGTAGTGATGTTGACAGCTGTTTAAGGATCTCTTCGTAGCTTCACTTATTAACACCAACATTTGCTAGCTTATTTCAGGTACCGCAATTATTTAAAGACACTAGTGTTCCTACTACAGACTTAAGACCAACGATGGGTTTGACGCAGCTTTGTAGTCAATCCAGCACACGTCATGTCATCTCTGTATGATTATCAGAACATTCGTCCATTTGTACCTACTAACGGGTCTACCTTGGTCACCATCTACAATTTTTTACCCTCGACACTCCACCCCACGGCTAAATTTACCATCCAGTGAGGTCTCAGGATGTGTCCTATCAACCTACCCCTTCATTTAGTTAAACTGTACCATAAAGCTCTTTTATAGGCAAGGCAGTACTGTATTCTTCCACTATTTACCCAATCTATCTAGTTAATCATTATCCTTCTGGAATATCGCATACCTAACTAATAATATCATCTTGTCTGTGGGATAATACACTATCTCTTTGTTTTTTTACTCTTTCTTTACTGTTATCACAAGAGAAAGAGGAGAAGATAGAGAAGGGTTACACTCAAGTGAACAAAGTCACAGTATAGCGATATGCACATATAGGGATGGCATTAGTATTCTATAGTATCAGTTGTATCCTAGACGACTGGATAAGCGTGGCCTGGTCAAATTAGTACCGATTTCAGTTGATAAGAGCTGACGGTTTCGAGGGTAGTGCAGACTTCACAAAGCGATGGACACGGGTTGTCAACAAGGCACAGTGCAAGCTGGTGGTTCCTCCATAATGGTGCAGGCTATGTTTACATGGAAGGAAATGGGTCCTGGGTTATGTTCCACTACTTGCTGAACATTTTCAGGCATTCATGGACTTCATGTTCCCAAACAACAACGGAATTTTTGTGGATGACACAGCGCCACGTCACCGGAGCACAGTTATTGCATTACGATTGGTTCGAAGAAGATTTTGGACAATTGAAGCGAATGATTTGGCCACGCAGATCGCCCGACGTGAATCCAATCGAAGATTTATGGGACGTAATCGAGAGGTTATTTCGTGTACAAAATCGTGCACCGGAAACACTTTCGCATTTATGGACGGCAATAGTGGCAAAATGGCTCAAAATTTCTGCAGGGGACTTTCAACGACGAGATGCTGCACTACGGCGGGCGAAAGAATGTCCGACACGAAATTAGGAAGTATCCCATGACTTTTATCTCCACAGTGTATATTCAGGGTGTTACAAAAAGGTACGGCCAAACTTTCAGGAAACATTCCTCACACACAAATAAAGAAAAGATGTTATGTGGATATGTGTCCGGAAACGCTTAATTTCCATGTTAGAGCTCATTTTCGTTTCGTATGTACTGGACTTCCTCGATTCACCGCCAGTTGGCCGAATCGAACAAAGGTAATGTTGACTTCGGTGCTTGTGTTGACATGTGACTCACTGCTCTACAGTACTAGCATCAAGCACATCAGTACGTAGCATCAACAGGTTAGTGTTCATCACGAATCTTGGTTTTGCAGTCAGTGCAATGTTTACAAATGCGGAGTTGGCAGATGCCCATTTGATGTATGGATTAGCATGGGGCAATAGCCGCGGCGCGGTACGTTTGTATCGAGACAGATTTCCAGAACGAAGGTGTCCCGACAGGAAGACGTTCGAAGCAATTGATCGGCGTCTTAGGGAGCACGGAACATTCCAGCCTATGATTCGCGACTGGGGAAGACCTAGAACGACGAGGACACCTGCAATGGACGAGGCAATTCTTCGTGCAGTTGACGATAACCCTAATGTCAGCGTCAGAGAAGTTGCTGCTGTACAAGGTAACGTTGACCACGTCACTGTATGGAGAGTGCTACTGGAGAACCAGTTGTTTCCGTACCATGTACAGTGTGTGCAGGCACTATCAGCAGCTGATTGGCAACCACGGGTACACTTCTGCGAATGGTTCATCCAACAATGTGTCAATCCTCATTTCAGTGCAAATGTTCTCTTTACGGATGAGGCTTCATTCCAACGTGATCAAATTGTAAATTTTCACAATCAAAATGTGTGGGCTGCCGAAAATCCGCACGCAATTGTGCAATCACGTCATCAACACAGATTTTCTGTGAACGTTTGGGCAGGCATTGTTGGTGATGTCTTGACTGGGCCCCATGTTCTTCCACCTACGCTCAATGGAGCACGTTATAATGATTTCATACGGGATACTCTACCTGTGCCGCGAGAACATGTGCCTTTACAAGTACGACACAACATGTGGTTCATGCACGATGGAGCTCCTGCATATTTCAGTCGAAGTGTTCGTACGCTTCTCAACAACAGATTCGGTGACCGATGGATTGGTAGAGGCGGACCAATTCCATGGCCTCCACGCTCCCCTGACCTCAACCTTCTTGACTTTCAGTTATGGGGGCATTTGAAAGCTCTTGTGTACGCAATCCCGGTACCAAATGTAGAGACTCTTCGTGCTCGTATAGTGGACGGCTGTGATACAATACGCTATTCTCCAGGGCTGCATCAGCGCATCAGGGATTCCATGCGGCGGAGGGTGGATGCATGTATCCCCGCTAACGGAGGACATTTTGAACATTTCCTTTAACAAAGTGTTTGAAGTCACGCTGGTACGTTCTGTTGCTGTGTGTTTCCATTCCATGATTAATGTGATTTGAAGAGAAGTAATAAAATGAGCTCTAACATGGAAAGTAAGCGTTTCCGGACACATGTCCACATAACATATTTTCTTTCTTTGTGTGTGATGAATGTTTCCTGGAAGTTTGGCCTTACCTTTTTGTAACACCCTGTATACTGTTCTGAGAGTAGAAACTTTGAAAGTGAGTTCACGTTTATTGATACTTATCACAGATTTCTTTTATAACTAAGATTGTGACTGCAAAATGCATTATACCACGATTATTTATTCATTAAAGTTCTCAATTTTACAGACGGTGGTGTTGATGATGATGAAGATCTGCATGAAGATGAAACTGATGAATTCATTAATGAAGCTATTAGATAAGCAGTAAAGCAAAAAAGCACTCCGTCATCAGGGCACAAGTGGCCCATCGGGACCATCTGACCGCCGTGTCATCCTCAGATGAGGATGCGGATAGGAGGGGCGCGTGGTCACCACACCGCTCTCCCGGTCGGTACGATGTTTTCTTTGACGGGAGCCGCTACTGTTCGGTCGAGTAGCTCCTCGGTTGGCATCACGAGGCTGAGTGCACCCCGAAAAATGGCGAAAGCACATGGCGGCCCGGATGATCACCCATCCAAGTGCCGGCCACGCCCGACAGCGCTTAACTTCCGTGATCTGACGGGAACCGGTGGATCCACTGCGGCAAGACCGTTGCCCAAAGCAAGAAAAAGAACGTTTGTTTTTGATTAACATAACATTTTATAATGAAAATTTGTATGTAGAGTGGTCTATTTTGAAAATCTTTTCGTCCAGTAGAGAGTGAATATTAGTATTCTTCACTTGATGCATTTCAAAATGAGAGTTTATTAGGAAAAAATTCAAAAACTGACTACTGTGACACCAAGTCCATGATTACAATGTATAACTGAAGCCTCATATCAAATTCCATTTTTAAACATTGATCTTTTGCAAACTTCTCCTGAACTACTGCTTGCAAGATCATGGATGGAATTTGATGTAACATTAGTGGAGCTGACATGTGCTCTCTCTATCTGAACAGCTGACTGGGTTGTTATCAGACATCTACAAATCTCTCTCTCTCTCTCTCTCTCTCACTCTCTCTCTCTCTCTCTCTCTCTAAATACAGAGGTGTGTGTGTGTGTGTGTGTACGTATTTCAGATGAAAATATCTTTAAACATGTGCCAATTCAAATCGAATTTTCGTCTTTTTTCAAAAAGGAAATTTACGTAATTCAAATGAATATTATGTAACTTATTTGGAACTACTGCAATTTTTCAACTTGACGCCACTATTTACGCAGTTCACGTGACTGGCTTTCTCATTTTAATGCCCGCAAAAATACTAGGCTAACGTAGGCTGCTTCATTTTAATACCTGCTAAAATACTATGCTGTACGCAATCTGCGCCAGAATTTTCAGTTGACATCAGCTGCATCTCATCGTTCAAAACAGCATTTAAGTGCATTCTTGATCCAGAGTTGCTATAGAATTCCTATAATAACGAATTTGGAGACAAGACAGCTACCATGAAAAGATGTGAAAACGTAATGAAACTGGGATAAACAGAAATGTTTTACAGTGTAGAGTACTGACCCTGTAATATGGGTGATTGGTGTTTCTCGCGGTTCCTTTATGTTTTTATATATTTTGATGGTGCCTATCTTGGATACAAATTTTTATGTTTTGTTTACTGGTTTAGGAAAACATACGCATCTGATGATTTTATACATCGAAACAATTTGTGAAAATTTGTGATCTAAGATTATTTCGAATTATTATTCCGAATACATCAAATTTTTAAACACTGGATTGCAGTATACATTAAATGTGATTGTGTCTCCCGTAATCATAACGTTGTACTTTTTTGTATATTTGCTGTAAAATTTTATCAGGCAGCACAAATACAGACACAGGTGATACTGGATAGACCAAAAGATCGTAATATAACATACAATACCAGCAAAAAATGAAATATTTGCATATTCTTGAAATCAAAGTTTCACCTATCAGCATTTATTGATAACGTATCTTCAGAGATTTTCCGTAAAAATAATCAATGCTTTCATCGTATTTTTTCCGTTTCTAGTATTGGAGCTTTTTTCAGGTTCTTTATAATGCGCTGCAAGGATCAATGATGCACTTGCACTAGAATGGTGTTGCGGAAACCGTTTGATGGATATGTGCCTGTCATGTGGTTCTGTATTTGCTTGTATACTCGTCCTGCATTAATTTCCTGGTTACGCGTGAGGTAATGTCTAGTGAATAAAAAGGTTTTATGGATAAACAAAAATGGAAGCCAGTCAGCTTTCACGTAGGTTCTGGTATGAACACAATCGTGCGATATACACTGGGGTGGGTGACCTCAACCCCTGCACGGTGCGCCCCAACGACTGATACGGACTTCCTGTAGCTATATACACTCCTGGAAATGGAAAAAAGAACACATTGACACCGGTGTGTCAGACCCACCATACTTGCTCCGGACACTGCGAGAGGGCTGTACAAGCAATGATCACACGCACGGTACAGCGGACACACCAGGAACCGCGGTGTTGGCCGTCGAATGGCGCTAGCTGCGCAGCATTTGTGCACCGCCGCCGTCAGTGTCAGCCAGTTTGCCGTGGCATACGGAGCTCCATCGCAGTCTTTAACACTGGTAGCATGCCGCGACAGCGTGGACGTGAACCGTATGTGCAGTTGACGGACTTTGAGCGAGGGCGTATAGTGGGCATGCGGGAGGCCGGGTGGACGTACCGCCGAATTGCTCAACACGTGGGGCGTGAGGTCTCCACAGTACATCGATGTTGTCGCCAGTGGTCGGCGGAAGGTGCACGTGCCCGTCGACCTGGGACCGGACCGCAGCGACGCACGGATGCACGCCAAGACCGTAGGATCCTACGCAGTGCCGTAGGGGACCGCACCGCCACTTCCCAGCAAATTAGGGACACTGTTGCTCCTGGGGTATCGGCGAGGACCATTCGCAACCGTCTCCATGAAGCTGGGCTACGGTCCCGCACACCGTTAGGCCGTCTTCCGCTCACGCCCCAACATCGTGCAGCCCGCCTCCAGTGGTGTCGCGACAGGCGTGAATGGAGGGACGAATGGAGACGTGTCGTCTTCAGCGATGAGAGTCGCTTCTGCCTTGGTGCCAATGATGGTCGTATGCGTGTTTGGCGCCGTGCAGGTGAGCGCCACAATCAGGACTGCATACGACCGAGGCACACAGGGCCAACACCCGGCATCATGGTGTGGGGAGCGATCTCCTACACTGGCTGTACACCACTGGTGATCGTCGAGGGGACACTGAATAGTGCACGGTACATCCAAACCGTCATCGAACCCATCGTTCTACCATTCCTAGACCGGCAAGGGAACTTGCTGTTCCAACAGGACAGTGCACGTCCGCATGTATCCCGTGCCACCCAACGTGCTCTAGAAGGTGTAAGTCAACTACCCTGGCCAGCAAGATCTCCGGATCTGACCCCCATTGAGCATGTTTGGGACTGGATGAAGCGTCGTCTCACGCGGTCTGCACGTCCAGCACGAACGCTGGTCCAACTGAGGCGCCAGGTGGAAATGGCATGACAAGCCGTTCCACAGGACTACATCCAGCATCTCTACGATCGTCTCCATGGGAGAATAGCAGCCTGCATTGCTGCGAAAGGTGGATATGCACTGTACTAGTGCCGACATTGTGCATGCTCTGTTGCCTGTGTCTATGTGCCTGTGGTTCTGTCAGTGTGATAATGTGATGTATCTGACCCCAGGAATGTGTCAATAAAGTTTCCCCTTCCTGGGACAATGAATTCACGGTGTTCTTATTTCAATTTCCAGGAGTGTATTTAATCACCAGCGGATCAACTGACGTGGATATGAAGACACTCAACGATCTCGACTGTGTAATACGAAGTTTCCCAACGACTGAGAAGTGGGCAGAAATGGCTCCATCGCTCACGGCGTAGTTTTAGTAACGGATAGAGAGAGATACCTCCCAAACATATCGTGATCTAACAGTGTGCACAATGAAAGCTCTTTCGGAAAGAACTATCCCAGATGACACCCCACAATGAAAATAACACCGTCAATTCAGATGGCGCACATAGCTCTTCGGATTCTGGTAAGCCTTTACCAGCGGGGAAGATGGACTCAGGGTGAGATGATGGCTAAACCGATGACGAATTTACAAGAAACATGTAGACGAGTGATACTAGCCGAAACTTACGAACTACGAAGTGCCATTATTTTGGAGCTATCAATACACAGACTCTGCCATAGGTGGGGAAAGTGAAACTATCTCTGCATGAAATGGAAACAAGGAACATCTTAAAACTGTCGTTACAGGAAGCACGTTTGAAGGACATGCATAACCTCTATTCAGAGAAATACAGAATCTTCAAAGGAAGACCTGGCTCAAAAGTCAGAATAATAATTCAGTGTCATGGAACAGCGCTTTGGAGCAAATTAGCAAATAATAGGTTGTGTAATGGACTTCGGTTTTTCTTCTGAAATTCTCTTCACTTTGGCACTGTAATGTTACACGCTCCCATAGGCGAAGGCAACCAAAGAAATCATGGGAGGTGGAAGTATTTCAGAATTCGATAGACAGCGAACAACAGAAACTCCCAGCTACAATGTAAATTTGTAATGGGCGATCTCTACGCAAGAGTTTGAAAAGAACGACACTTTCGGAAGATAGTTGGTCTCTACACAGTTCATAACAGACCACACAAAAATCACAAAAGTCTTACTGCATTGATGGAAACTTTTGTCCATTTACTTGAAGAGTCATCCCAGAAAAAAGAAAATTTGGTGCTCGCTGCGTAAAGACCTTGGTTAATAGGACCTGTACCACTCTGCCACCTCAATACGAAGCAATAGAGGAATTATGAATATAGAAGTTTGGAAAGAAATTAATCTACACTCTAATCACTTTTTATCACGTATAAAATTGTGACCTAATGGGGATTAAATAAGAAAAGGCTTAATCTGAATAGAGTAACAAAGTTTAACTACGACAGGTGCAAGAAAACAGGACTCAGTTTCAAGGACTATTACAGAAAATGAAAATGGAAGCCTCGCTTCATAACCGGGAAAATCTAACAAATGCAGCTAGCGAATCGCACCATTGCAACGATGGTGGACTGAAGGCTGCGATAATGCAACTGACAAAAGAGGAAACACCTATAAAGCATGGTGCTCAGATATAACAGAAGAAAAGTTTGAGACATACAAAGAAGTGCTCAGGCAGATGACGGGGAACCTACAGCATGCCAGATGAAATACGATCTTCGAAGAAAACTGAAAGAAACTGTGACAGAATTTAAGAAAAACAGTAGCAGAATCACCTACAGGACTACAGACCGGCATTTTGATGAGGAACTATCATCAAACCTGAGATTTTGAAAGGATGATGGAAACTGACAGTAACATGAAAATTGTGAAACATTTCGCAGATACATCGAGAAATTGTTAAATTGTGAAGAACTTGAAAATAAGTGGGCGATTTAAAGAATAGCAAAGTTTCAGAGAAAACTTTTTTACAACAGAGATACTGAACAGTAGTGGTGAAATAAAAGTTTTAAAAGAAAAAATGAAAAAGGTCTGGGAATCTGAAGTAATCAGTAATGATTGTAAAACTGCTCTGAATCATAGTTTATACAAAAAAGGTGATAGAACTTATCTCGATAAGATCGCGGCATTTCTATCCCCCCCGTAAAATTTAGATCTACAGTACTGCACAGGGAACTGTACACGTGTCTAGCAGAGCAAAAACATTGTTGGGGAACATCAAAGGGGCTTCGCAGAAAGATAACATGTGAAGTAGCTCTGGAACCTGAGAACAGCACAGGAAGACTAGGAAAACTATCGCAGCAACAATCTTGTAGTGTTCACAGACTTCAGAAAAGTGTACTCTTTAGTCGAAAGTGTTGTTCGACATACTAATAGAATTAGGAATGAACGCAAAAACAATTGAAATTATCCATCAGACGTTAAAACGGATTCGTCCAAAGATATAATAATACGGGGAGTCCTCTAAGGAGTTTGGTATGAAAACAGGGCCAAACATGGTGAGAAGGTGTCTCTGGTCCTCTTCAACTGCGTTTTGGAGAAAATCATTCGCTAATAGGGGAGCTCTCCAAAGAGTAACATTAAAACATGAGTCAGACAAAATGATGTACAGTCCCCAGTTCACTCAAAATGAGTAAGGTGGCAGAATAAATGGTCAGATTCGAACCTTACATGAGACCTTTACAAATCGCAATGATAAGGTGAAGAAGACACCTAAAGTAAATTGGCGGCTATGAGAACATTTGCCTATAAATACACAATGCAAAAAGAGATGACAGTCAATCGACAGTAATTAACACACCATTCCTATACAATGCATGTCTTTGAGCGGAAGGTAGAACAGGGAACGCGAGTTGAGTCGCTTTTAGAGTTGGAAAGCCAGCTCCACAATGGTGTGGCGAAGCTGCGCTGCAAGAGTTACGCCGGAAACCACTTAAAGAGGTGGCAGGAAGGAGGACAGCGATCCCGGGCCAGGTGATTCAAGCTGGAGGGCAGCCTGTAGCGGGGCAACTGCACAAGGGCAGAGAAGATGCTTTACAAAACTGTATTTCGGAATTCCAACGGGATACGAACAAAAGAGTGACGCATTTTCGTCCAGCGAGTGCGACAAACGCAAAGGTCAATGTACTTTAGGCGTCTAGAACGGGCACAAAACGACCGATTGGTGGAAACGCACTAGGAAGGAGAAAAATACTGAAGTTTCGGCGCAGTTTCATAGAAGGAATATTGCGATTGGTAGAGTGTGTTTCTACAAAATAAGAGGAACGCTCCTATTGGTCGAAAAAAGCCGTGACGTGAAAAAGGAACCCAAGTGGAGGGAGGCAGTTCTGCCATGAGTAGGACAAGAGAGAAATTTGGTGGGACTCTTCTCTGAACTGGCGTCAAGTGCAGAATGGAGCGCTTAACGCTCCGTACAAAACAGAGAAGAAATTTGTGTGGAAACTGCGTTCACAGCGTCTGGACTCCAGCTAAAAAAATTAGCTGTAGCAACGTTCAGCCCCAGCTGTGGAGAAACGAACCAGCCAAATTTGTTAATTGTTCTTGCGAGAACTGAGAGGGCACTATAATAAGCACGCTGGTCTAACCATGCGCGTGTACATTCCCATATAATAAGACTAGTGCTGAGTACATGTTTTCTCGCATAACGAGGCTCAAATGGTTCAAATGGCTCTGAGCACTATGGGACTTAACTTCTGAGGTCATCAGTCCCCTAGAACTTAGAACTACTTAAACCTATCTAACCTAAGGACATTACACACATCCATGCCCGAGGCAGGATTCGAACCTGCGACCGTTGCGGTCGCGCGATTCCAGACTGTAGCGCCTAGAACCGCTCGGCCGCTCTGGCCGGCCTCGCATAACGAGAAACATAGGGAAAGTTTCTGCTGGAAAGTTCAGCAAAGGCCAGATTAGTTTTGCAGAAATTTTAGTGGGAGAGAGTGGCCTTGCAGACAGCAGCACGTCGCAGCTTAAGGTAAATACCGCGTACAGAGGCATAAACTTTGTTGGTTCACCAGCTTGAGTCCACCGTAAACTCGAGCGGCCTTGGGTAACCTTGCGCTCAAATTTGTCACTTGATTAACCATCCACCGTAGACTTGATTGTCATCTTAAACAGTACCGATCTTTGAACCGGAATCGGACGATTTTCGTAGTACTGACCAACATCATAACGTATGTGCAGGAGCAATTTTGTAAAGGAAAATTCCAATTAAACATTCATATTATGGTGCTTAGGATTAATGTAAAGAAACTTAAACTTTCATAATATTGTGTTTAGGATTAATGTGCTTTCAGAGAGTTAATATTAACATTGTTGTGCACAAACTTATTTCACTTTTTGATGTTGGTAAGATGCGTTATCCATTGCGCTGTTTTTATGCTAGCGAGTTGAAAACTGTGTGAAAAGCGGTAATTTTGTGAGAAATATTGCGACATTAAACTTGTCATTTCACCTCACACAGTTGTTCTCAATTCTAGAATAAGCAAAAACAAACCCCCACCCTTACAAATGTGTTTTGGGAAGAACATCGATGAACCAGAAAAAGAATTAACCAGAAAGTGCAAGTGCGCATGGAGCATCAAGATCTACTGCTTTGCATTCACCGATGATCTCACGATCCCGCCTAGGCTCCCTAACGCAGCGTCAAACCAGATAAATATACTAAAACAGTAAGCTGAAAAAACCGGACTCAAAAAATTTCATTCTCAAAACCAAAATATATGACAAACAGAAAAGCGGCACCTCCTACCCTGAAGCTAGGACGTGATGAGATGGAAAAAGCTGATAGTCTTAAATGTCTCGGGGAAACTGCACAACTGAAAGCTGTCGAAAGCGACAGTGTAAATCCTCAGGGTGTGGGAGGTCCTTTTAAACTGAATGGTTAATGGGATAAATTAATTTGGCACTGTTTGTCTGACATAATAAATCGTTAAACACCAAACAATGATAAAGGAGTTCGTTTGTCTACTAAATTAAACAGAATTTCAACTAATTCAGTTTATTACATGTAAATGCAAAAGAAACGTTTTAACAGTGATTGATATTAATTAACTAATACCTTGTCAAACCAGGACAAGGGATCTGGAATGTGATTCAAAGGAACGCATATCTGAATGAACATTTACCTTCGCAGAAGTCACATCGCGATTGCCGAAGGTTTGTGCAAAAGAAAGGAAAACACCAAGAAGGCTGTACGTTTGCATCTATGGCCAGAGTTGAAAGCATGTTGAATCTCTAACTGCAAATAAGTCATCAGAATGAAGATTTGAATTACAGAATATCGATGGAAATGTTTCCCTTCAGTTCGCTTTCCTGCTGCGGCTTGATCTCACCGTACTCATGATCTGCAAGTGGCGGCTGAAACCCCTTCAAAATCAGCCACTGGCTCTGTACCAAAAACTTGCCTCTGTGTCTAAGTTTAAATAAGTGGAGTGAGAACCTCCCATCCAAGTCGAGCCTGGGGACGTTGTGTAGAAGAGGAATCTGCCCATCAAGACGGTGAAATCCGAAGACTGCCCGGGAAGGCGCCTACCTATCAAGCAAGTTTTTGCAGTACACTTCCGCCAAGAAAGAATCAGTTCTCTGCGTTTTTATAGCATCACGTAATATTAGTTGGCTGAATGATAAATACTGTGAATGCTGATCAGTAAGGAGCTGTCATAAAAATACGCTAGTCTCCTCCATTATTCTCATTTCAGGTGGTTAACCAGTTGCAGACTGTGCCCTGCTATCTCCGTCTCTGTGTCTACATTCGAGTGCTGAAAAGTCGGGCTGGACCTCTGCAAGCAATGCTTTTCATTTAGTTTAACCATGGCAGCTATTTTTACATTTCGTTAAGCATTCTAACTTCTGGGACCTTAGCACGGTGTTGGTGTCTCATGGTTTTCAAAGAACCCCCAAAATTTTCTGTTCCCTGTCCTCTTTCTAGAATGTTACCTTGGCGTACCGTGAACTTCAACGAATTCTGACTGCCTGCTGTTTTGTCCACAACAGGCGGCCTTCTGGCACTCTGCCAAAACCGCACGTAACCTCCGACCACACACAGCTAGCTAAAAACTATCTCCGTTGTCCACGCACACCTTAGAGAATCTATCTTCACTGTGACTGGCTCGTCCGGCCCCAAGATAGGTACTTTCAGCTATGTACAGTCAGGCTGCCAGTGATGGTGCCTTCAAAAGCAACGTGGGCATTCCTTGGATTCTGCAGAGGGCTGTTTCCCCTGCCTGTTTTAATAAACCCACGGCGTGTCCTCTCGCTTGCAGCCAAGCACAATTTGCTTTCGTGGAGGCTTCTTATTTAGGTGTAGACGCAGTTCAGTATAGGAAATTGCAATCTAAGTAATGCGGCAATCACTGTTGCTGATTGCCGGCCGGGGTGGCCGAGCGGTTCTAGGCGCTACAGTCTGGAACCACGCGACCACTACGGTCGCAGGTTCGAATCCTGCCTTCACCTCAGAAGTTATGTCCCATAGGGCTCAGAGCGATTTGAACCATTAAAAAAACTGTTGCTGATTTACATATCATATATTGGCAGAGATTTGATTTGGCTTTTTCATTTGGGTTTTAGTTCAGCTACGGGACAGTCTGGGTTCAAAAAATGGCTCTGAGCACTATGGGACTTAACATCTATGGTCATCAGTCCCCTAGAACTTAGAACTACTTAAACCTAACTAACCTAAGGACATCACACAACACCCAGCCATCACGAGGCAGAGAAAATCCCTGACCCCGTCGGGAATCGAACCCGGGAACCCGAGCGTGAGAAGCGAGAACGCTACCGCACGACCACGAGATGCGGGCGAGAGTCTGGGAAAAACGGTCATGTAACAATTGTAACAACATCAATTAAGGGAAGATTTCCTCACTCATAATCAGACACTGCAGCGACACTCAATATCACGGATTCTTCATTCACATATCGAACGAATTTAACGAATTAATGATAACTGGCAGTCAAAAAAGAAAATTAGTTGTCAACAATAATGAAAACTAGTGATTCTATCCATATTTTGCTGCGATAACACCGGGTTCTTTGATCTAAACATACAGTGGCTGGATATCTTTTCGCAACACTACATAAGAAGAGTATCATATGATATTAACTGTCTGGAACCATTAATTGGCTACCTCTGTCACACAATTTGAAATTCATTAAGTACATCTTCAAACTGAACTAACAAATCAAGATTTTCCACGACAGAGACGTTTGTAGGGGTGAAATGTAATTGAATGCAGATTATAAACAACAGTGATCTGAGAAGCTGGCGAAACTTGAAGTTACATATTTAGCACCAGAAAGTAAAGATTAAGAGCAAATATTTTCTGAAGTATCCCTATGATTTAATATATTTATGTTAACTGTCAAGTTTGGAGCCACTAGGCCCCTTTGTCAAATCTAATCAGGCATTCTATGTATTTTACACTGAAGCTCCAAAGAAACAGATGTAGGCGTGTGTATTCAAATACAGAGATATATAAACAGTCAGAATACGGCGCTGCCGTCGGCAACGCCTATATAAGACAACAAGTCTCTGGCGCAGTTGTTATACAGCTTACGGTTGCTACACTGGCAGGTTATCAAGAATTAAGTGAGTTTGAACGTGGTGTTACTGTCGGCGCACAAGCGATGGGACCCAGCATCTCCGAGGTAGCGATGACGAGGGGATCTTTCCGTACGACCATTTCACAAGTGTACCGTGAATATCAGGAAACCGCTGAAACATCAAATCTCGGACATCGCTTTGGCTGGAAAAAAAGATCCCGCAAGAACGGGACCAACGACGGCTGAAGGGAATCGTTCAACGCGACAGAAGTGCAACCCTTCCGCAAATTGCTGCAGATTTCAATGCTGGACCACCAACAAGTGTCAGCGTGCGAACCAGTCAACGAAACATCATCGATATGGGATTTCGGAGCCGGAGGCCCACTCGTGCATCCGGCCTGGATGGTCGAGCGGTTCTAGGCGCTACAGTCTGGAACCGCGCTACCGCTACGGTCGCAGGTTCGAATCCTGCCTCGGGCATGAATGTGTGTGATGTCCTTAGGTTAGTTAGGTTTAAGTAGTTCTAGGTTCTAGGGGACTGATGACCTCAGAAGTTAAGTCCCATAGGGCTCAGAGCCATTTGAACCATTTGAGTCCACTCGTGTACCCCTGATGACTGCACGACATAAGCCTTACGCCTCGCCTGGGCCTGTCAACACCACCGAAATTTCGGTGATTCGAGTCCTCCCTGGGGTATGGGTGTATGTGTTTTCGTTAGTGTGAGTTAGTTTAAGTTAGATTAAGTCGTGCGTAAGCCTAGGAACCGATGATCTTAGCAGCTTGGTCCCATAGGAACTTACCACAAGTTAAATTTAAATAACCACCGACACTGGACTGTTGATAAGTGGCCGCACGAGTCTCGTTTCAAATTGTATCGAGCAGATGGACGCGTACGGGTGTGGAGACATCCATATGAATCCATGGACCCTGCATGTCAACAGGGGACTGTTCAAGCTGGTAGAGGTTCTGTAACGGTGTGGGGCGTGTGCAGCTGGAGTGATATGGGACCCCTGATACGTCTACATGCGACTCTAACAGGTGACACGCACGTAAGCATCCTGTCTGATCGCCTGCATCCATTGATGTCCATTGTGCATTTCTACGGACTTGAGCAATTTCAGCAGGACAATGCGACAACTCAGACGTCCAGAATTGCTACAGAGTGGCTACAGGAACACTCTTTTGAATTTAAACACTTTTGCTGGCCACCAAATTCCCCAGACATGAACATTATTGAGCATATCCGGTATGCCTTGCAACGTGCTGTTCAGAAGAGATCTCCACCACCTCGTACTCTGACGGATTTACAGACAGCCCTGCAGGATTCATGGTGTCAATTCCCTCCAGCACTGCTTCAGACATTAGTCAAGTCCATGCCACATCGTGCTGCGGCACTTCTACTTGCTCACGGAGAACCCATACGATATTAGGCAGGTGTACCAGTTTCTTTGACTCTTCAGTGTACAAGAGAATTTTAAGCTATTTTGACTACTTTGCGACCGTGACTGTCTCAAGAAATATGTAAATGTTTTTTTTAAATTACCGATACCAGTCACAATGGTAAGGGTAATTTAAAAAAACCTTTACATATTTCTTCAGTGTATATTGCACATATTACGACACACGTGTTATAAGTTGCATCTAATATATAATACCACCTTTAGAAATTACAACAGTGCAGATAAAAGTACACAATTTACAAATCTTCATGGTAAGTACAATAACAAATACAAATAACGGGAAGGTAGGTTCCAACTATGATCGCTAGCAGCAATGGGCATGAGGAAAGGAGGTGCAAACTGGAAGGAAATGGGGATGTGATAAAACACAACAACGAAGATAAGGAAAAGGAAAGTGGCATGACGTAGAGAAACGAAGAAAAAATCGTAACTGGGAGAAGATTGGTTTTACTGTATGATAGAGGGATATTTAGCCATATTTATCTTATGGGGAAACGCTGTGAGGGTGACAGAAGGCAGAGCTTTTAAAATTTTTGTAAGCTAGAGTGCATTAACTCGTGTGCAGCGCTCAGGGCGGCTTGTTCCAGGGGTGGACGACAGAAACAGAGAGGTAGTTTGGGAATATTTTCTTTCTATGAATGGGAGCAGGATAGATACTAGGTAAGTGGGTCCTGGTGTTTCGATTGTGATGAGAGAACAGGTATTTAATATTGGGTGCGTGTGGACTGAGGAGCCGATGAAGTAGACAGAGTTTTTGGTAGTTGCGTGATTTGTAAGGGTGTGACGTGACTGGGTGTTTGAAGAACTGTCATGGTCGTGTAGACAAGTGTTGCAGACGTAACGCAGACAGGCCTTATTGTTTAGTTCTAACTGTAAAGACTTCTCATTGTAAGTAGGCTGTTTAGGTTCTTATATTGGTAACGCCACCGCCACGTAGCGCTCTGTATGAAAATCACTGGCTGTGCTGTGTGCAGCCTGTGGCTGGGTGGCATTGTTGGAATTTGCTATTGTAGTGTTGGGCAGTTGGCTGTTAACAGCGCGTAGCGTTGCGCAGTTGGAGGTGAGCCGCCAGCAGTGGTGGATGTGGGGAGAGAGATGGCGGAGTTTTGAGAGTGGATGATCTGGACGTGTGTCCATCAGAGACAGTAAATTTGTAAGACTGGATGTCATGAACTGCTATATATATTATGACTTTTGAACACTATTAAGGTAAATACATTGTTTGTTCTCTATCAAAATCTTTCATTTGCTAACTATGCCTATCAGTAGTTTTGTGACTTCAGTAGTTTGAATCTTTTATTTAGCTGCCTGTATTGACGCTCGCTGTATTGCAGTAGTTTGAGTAACGAAGATTTTTGTGAGGTAAGTGATTTGTGAAAGGTATAGGTTATAGTTAGTCAGGGCCATTCTTTTGTAGGGATTATTAAAAGTCAGATTGCGTTGCGCTAAAAATTTTGTGTGTCAGTTTAGTGTTGATCAGAATAAGTAAAGAGAGAGATGTCTGAGTACGTTCAGTTCTGCTCAGCTGTTTGAAAATCAAATAATGTAAGAGGTTTATCAGCACAGTAATTCATTAATTTTTCTAAGAGACGTTTCATCATTAGTCGTGACTTGCTGGATTACATCCCTATAATGGGTGGTCGGTAAAATGAATAATTGCTGAAGTTTACGTTTCACATACTTTTGCGAATATGTACCGAAACTTTTCCAGGGTAAATAGTAGGAGAAGTTTTCCTGTATGTGCTCCAGGATTTTATGCCCAAATGAGGTGAAGATGCCAAGTTACACTCAAGTTTTTCAGTGTTTTGTGATACATAAGAGACGCCGATATAGCTTCCGTTTGATGGCGTTGCTGTGGCGTATCTGCCACATGTCGCGACTCCGAATAGGGTGTATGAGCACCGACATGTAGGCGAGGGATTCTTGAGGCATTCGTGTCTTTCCAAGATGTGTGCGACAAATAATTGACGGCTCGCAGATTATATATATATATATATATATATATATATATATATATATATATATATATATATAAATTTATTTATTTATTTATTTATTTATTTATTTTTTTTTTTATTTTTTTTTTTTTTTTTTTTTTTTTTTTTGCTGGCGAAGGACAAACACTGTTAGAGATCCATCGGAAAACGAATAATGTATATGGAGCGGCATGTCTGTCGAAAATCATCGTCATAGGATGGTGTGTCAACTTGCGTGATGCGGCTTCATGATATTGCACGTCCCCATATCGCAAACGTCGTAACGCAGGAGTTGTGTCAACGCAAGGGAAAGACACTTTAACACACCCCCTATAGTCCTGAACTCTCCCCAAGCGATTATCACATCCTCGGTCATTTAAAAAAGGCCTATCGGACAAATATGTCCAACAGGCACTTACGGACTCCTTCAAGGAGCAGGACACGGTGTTTTACCAAACGGGTATCTTCAAACTGATGCGCCGGTGGGACGACTGTCTCAATGCTCTCGGCGATTCTACCTAATTGTCATAACGAGTATGCACAGTACAGCCTTGGAACGGAAGCTTTTTGATCGCCCGTCGAGAGAAATAGATGACAATTTCTTGAGGAATTCAGAAGTTATCAGTTTCTGATGCTATAGTAAGCTGACCAAATTAAACTACATTGCATACAGACTCGTCAAGAGCAGCGAAACTGCAAAGCGACGAGGCCACGGATCAGGTTACTCTTCGTGTTGCTGCGCCAAAGGGCGTCACTGTTCGTGTTTGTACGCCGTTTGCAGTAATGTGCTCTGGGAATCGGAACACTTTACGCTCTATCGTTACGCCGTGACGTGTTAATCAGTGGAGATCGACGACGTTAGCCCTAATAGGTGTTTTAATAAAGCGACACAGCTGTTAATTACGGCGTTAATATCCTTTTAACGCACATAAACTGCTAATCGAACAGAGATCAGGCACCGCAAGCGGGCAGATCAGCAGTTCCGCGCAGTAGAAGCCGTCTGGCATCTGGTCTTCGGAGATAAGCCACGGGGAAATTTCCAGCCGGTGGGTTTCGTTTAAACAAAACATTTCGAGTCCGCACCCGATAACTGCGGCGTTAAAATAATAACAAAATACTGATTTACTCGGAGGAAAATATTAATCTGCCTCTCTCCGCAGGTCGTGATAACTCGCGAAATCGCTGGGGCACGCGTGACTCAATTTTTTTTTGTTTTTCACTCGCCGTTCCCCGCGGAGGGCTGGCGAGATAACCGGCGACTAATAATCCGGCGAGCGGTATTTTTACCGCCACGCCGCGCCGCGACGTTCGTTCGTTCGTTAGCAGCGCCGGCGTTTACAGCGGGCCGGCGGCGCCGTATATTAGCCCCGGCGCTCGCGTGTACTCCGGGGAAGAGGAAACGGACCCCGGCCCCGGGGCCGAAGAAATGCAGCAGGCACCCGCAGCCGATGCCCGCCGGATAAGTGCCGGGGGAGGACGATAACAATAAAAGAGAAGTGCGGCCGCCAAAGAGGGTGAAAGGCGCGGCCGGGGCTGTGCCGAGCCAGCGACAGCGCCGGGGCTGTCCATTACAGGACAGGCGTGGGCGTGTGTGGCCCGTGGGGGGCGTCGCACGCGGGGCGCTATCGCTCACCGCTCCCAAGTGGGGAGGCAGCACTCCAGCTGTTGCCGAACGACGTTCTCTGCGTCGGTTATTTGGGATTTTGCGCTCGCGGATCGACCACTTGGGGGTCACAGTTTGTTGTACACGCAGAACTGTATTCACTGCTGTAGCTGTGTGAACCGGTAGAGACACAGCTTAACCACACCACAAATGGCAGGTGGCCACGACACCTGGACCCAGAGTGTTCTCTGACTGTGGAATAGGGTAAAGTGTATGCATTGCAGTCTTTCTCGGCGTATTCCACTGATGAATTCTTCTCGGGTTATCAGCCGCGAAGAATTCATCAGGGTAAAGTATCCGTATTTCAGGTGGTTACCCACTTCCGGGTAGTTGAATATCTCTCTTCCTTGGTGCTGCACTCCGTAGCTCGCTCCGACAACCAGTAGCGAAGGTCACTCTGATGTTCCATTGTGAGTTCGGTGCCGAGGCAATTCAAATTTCGTTCTCCACAGTTACATTTGCATTGTGGACAAGACAAATATTGCCAACAGAGCCCAGTTGGAAGTCCTTCCTTACGCCACGTACGATGTACTTTCAAAGTATTTCATATGAGAAGTTATTATGGAGCATGCTCTGTCTTATCTAATTGACAAGAGTGTCATCCATCAGTCACTTAAGAGTTAGTTGTGCCTAAAGAGAAGTATGGCACGATTTCTAATAGCGGATAGTAATAGATGGCACTATTTCGGGTACGCGAAATTTGGGTCATTTTCTTCCAGTCCATATGTGGCATAACAGCAAACCAGTGCTTAATAGTATTGGTTAAAAACAGTCTTGGTTGCAATTTTAGTGTTTTTTTATTTTCCAACGACGCGTTTCGCCTTATTTAGGCATCTTCAGGTTATCTTTTCTAGATGGAAGCGAGAGGCACCAATATCAGCATAACGCGTTCCCGTTCACAGGAGCTTACTACCTGAGCCCCCATCTTACTGTTACTCGCTTCTGTGAACGGGAACGCGTTATGCTGATCTTGGTGCCTCTCGCGTCCATCTAGAAAAGATAACCTGAAGATGCCTAAATATGGCAAAAAAAACTAAAACTGCAGCCAAGACTGTTTTTAACCAGTATTGGGTCATTTTATAGAAACGGATCTTCTGAATTTTATTCCAGGTGCCACCTTTCCGCTGTTTGACAGACGAAGACGTTGCGACGCTTACGGGTGGGGCATACTGCAGAGTTGCATCAATGGAAGTGGCTGCAAATGGTTTCAAAAACCTGGGATATGTTGTTGTGAAGCCCTGGTTTTTACGTCTGTGGATTTTCCTCCTCAGAAATCAGCAGCAAATGCAGATAAGGCCTCAGGAGCCACAGCAGGACCACTGTCGCAGTTTTTGGAATGGTGAAAAGAGCGCTTTTCTGCTTTTGAAATCAGCCTTCCTCCTCTGCTTTCACCGTCAAACACAACACCAAGAGCAGGTAAAGCAGCAGTGCTGACGTCTTCTCCTTTTAAAGAGGCTTTATAGAAATCTATGGCTAAATGAAAAAAGGAAAGCAAGTACAAAGACTACAGGAAAGACGCCACCTCAACGAAACCTACTCCAGGAGTTTCATGTGATGCATCTGACAGATCAACACATGAGGATAGCAAAAGAATGCGCTACGTAAGACAGAGCCAGAGGGTCACGAAGTAGCAGGATCATGGTGAGGAAGACTCCGATTCAAGCATTGATGGAACCATGTTGAAAGACTTTTCATCTGACTATGAAGAGGACGAGCAGCGCATTTATTGTGATCAACTGCGGTCAAGTGACACTTCTAAAGAGATCTGGATTAAAATGTATAGGTTGCTATCGTTGACGTTATGAGCTTTTTGCAGGTGTCGACGATGATACTTGGAAAACGTGACTTCTGTATCAAAAAGCGCAAAGGCAGAAAATTTCTCCTGTTACGGCTGAAACGTCAGTGTAACTGGCAATTACGCAGAACTCTTTATTTCTGAAACAAACATTTGATATGAATAAAGGCTATGTTACTAATGAACTAATTTTTAGCTTTCATTTACAACCCGTGATTAGGAAACACAAAATCTCGAAATTAGGAACCTCATTTTCTGGAGGTAAAAATTACACATTCTAATTCTTTGAGCTGCTATTACAGAAAAATAAAATGTTCGAAAGATTTTTTGCAGGGATAGTATTTAAATATGCCCTAGTAATAGTGTAATACATTTTCTGTAATTTAAAAACTGCTAGTTTACTGGTAACTTCAAATCTAGAAACGGTGGCCGGTAGTGCGATATTTCCTCCCACTTTGTGCATGATGGAAAGCAGAGCCGAGGAACTGACGCATGGAATAACGTCCACTTAGAATATTTAATACTTCACTTGTCATAAAACGAATCTAATAATGCTGTAGTCTTTACTCACGGTAGTGCTTCATAACTAAAATTGCATTTATTATAAGCCTGCAGAATGTTGAGAGTAGAATAACAAAACCACAAAAACAGGCAGATATGGCGGAGGTATCATGACAGCGCGCCCTGCGTAGGCATATGGGGAGCAATTAATCTGTGGTGTCGTGAGCACAGCACCAGGTAGCAGCACAGGCGTCGATAGGTCGACAACTCACTACAGAGTCGGCGTATAGCCCAGTGATTGCCGCACCAAGAAGTCGCAGCGGTGGCGCCGCCAGAGAAGTGATAGGTTCCGACGCCACAACAGAGCGGGCAGTTCCATCTCAGCTCGACTACCGAGAAGACCACCTTCTGCTTGTGCACTTCACGTCGTATCGTCTGTTTCTAGTGAGTCCAAAAAATGGTTCAAATGGCTCTGAGCAGTATGGGACAACTTCTGAGGTCATCAGTCCCCTAGAACTTAGAACTACTTAAACCTAACTAACCTAAGGACATCACACACATCCATGCCCGAGGCAGGATTCGAACCTGCGACCGTAGCGGACGCGCGGTTCCAGACTATAGCGCCTAGAACCGCTCGGCCACTCCGGCCGGCTAGCGAGTCCACACCTGCCGTCTTCACTGAACATTCTAGTGGCACAAGAACTGTTTACTATCCAGCCTTAGCTTCTGGAGTAGTAGTTGAACTTCAGGATCTTCTGCCACAGTCGATTTGTACAAAGTTCAGTAATCGTCAATAAATATGTGTGTTCTTGTCACTAATCATTATCGGTGTTTCAGTTTTCAACTCGTTCTCCTCTCAGAGTGTTTCTCTCAGTGCATTATAAACACTTAAAGGTGGCGACAAGTAAAATCTCCTTCTATTGTTGCATAGAAATTACGGTACGACACAGTCGTCAGTCAGCCACTGTGAACATCTAAATCAGTCAGCATCAGTGACGTCAACACACGTAACTGATGTAACAGAAAGTGATTTAAATGATAATTTTTCCTCGGGAAACGTTAATTTCACCTTAAAAGACTCAACCCAAGAGGCAGTGAATTCATTAGTAATATTTGAGATGATTCATTGGCAGCACACTTAGAAGGTGCAACAGGTCTACCAAAGAGACTGCTTACACTACGCTTGTCCGCTCTATTCTGGAGTAGAGATGGGCAAACTCGTTCATCCGTGGGAACTAGTTTACTGCTGATCGTTCTTTTTTGGGAACAGTTCATTTTTACTCGTTCATCGTTCATTTGTGCTTGGTATATGGTTTTTATGGAAAACTGAAAACTAGTAGTGTAGGTGACTAAAGGATGGAGGGCACCAAGAGGGGGCACTTGCCTCCCCCCTGGAGTATAGAGTTTTTATTCATTACAGAATTCTTAACACTTTTAGCAGTAATTTCTGTGATACTGCAGAACCTGTCGTTTAGCCAACCGTAGCCTTGTGTGGCTGTTCGCAGGGAAATAATATAGGGTCGCGCACGGAAAACCGGCCCCCAGTACAGACTGCTCGCCAATTACGGACGATGTGTTGCCCGTTACGAGCAGAAACAATAAACAGACAAACATGTAATAATTAGGCAGTGAAGAAATAACAAACGAATGCAAGTAACAATTGCGAAACAATCGATGACGATGTGTAGAGAGCTTGAGAAGAGAACATGAAAATCTCACGTGACGCGCATGGGCTATAGCTCATGTAGTCTTGTAAACCTGTTGGTGGCTGTTTCCCAACTTAATAGACCACAAATGTCTTGTATAAAATTCTTCGTTTCGACTTCCACTATATAGCAATGCTACGTTGTAAACAATAATCGTTTACACCCTATATATACTTCACGTTGTCACTGAGTTCGTAGGCGAAGTAGAGACTTTAATGGAAGCATAAAATAAAATGTGGTTTCCTCATAATAGAGTCACTTAGTAAAAATTACGTTTTTATGTTGCATTATCAACGTTAATGCAACAATAATAATAATAATAATAATTAAGTTCGCAGTAATAAAGTTTTCGGTTTGAAAGCTCCTTCTGAACAAATGTTTTTGAGATAATAAGTAAATATGATTTTACGGAAATCTTTGTCTTTTCAAATGGAGAGGCACCGCTTTTCCTGCTGAGCCAAAATGACCCAAAACCCACTTTTTCTTCTTCTTTTTTTTCCAAAGGAACCAAACTAGCGGGTAATGCAAATTGGAAACAACCAAACTTAAAAATAATTAGAGTCTTCCTAAATGTAATGTTTTCTATATGAAAGATACAAGAAAATCGTTTTATATGAATTTTCTTACACTAAAAATTAAGCAAATTATTGAGAGTTAGTTGCCAAATCAAGTCGATGAAACCTAAAAATATATGAATAACAAAAATCTAGCCTTGTTGTTCATCGATATAATGAAATGAGCTGATATGCCCTTTTGTTACCTAAAAAGACATACCTATTACATACAACGTAATTTTTATGTAATTTGCGTAACTATAAAATACTTTTTGATTACCGGTCGTGGACGCTGAATAGCCAGAACCAAGAGCAAGAACAGTTTGGAACACATGTAAAATAGGCGAACGCAGTGAACGAAACGAACAACTGGATACTGAACTAACAAGGAGAAGTCGGCAGTGGAACTGAGACAGGTGGTCATGCGAAGAACGACGAGTGCGGCCGAGGGAGATCGAGACTGAGACGAGCACGCGACCGAGGCTGAAACGAGAACTGCCGAAGTGACCGCCGCGACCAAAGAACTAGTGAACTATGAACCGATCGTTCCTCGTTCCCGAGAACTATAAGTAGACCGCCGCGACCGAAGTGAACTATGAACCGATCGTTCCTTGGAATTCGTTCCTCGGTCCTTTCGTTCATCTTGGTGAACCGTTCCTTTGCACCCGTTCGTTCGCGAACTACCCATCTCTATTCTGGAGTATTACTGTGCGGTGTGGGATCCGCATCAGGTGAGACTGATGGATGACATCGAAAAAGTACAAAGAAGGGCAGCTCGTTTTGTATTATCGCGAATAGATATCACAGACATGATACGTGAATTGGAGTGCAATCATTAAAACAAAGACGTTTCTCGTTGCGACGGGATCTTCTCATGAAATTTCAATCACGGGTTTTCTCCTTCGATTGCGGAAACATTCTGTTGGCACTCACCTAAATAGGGACAAATGGTCATCATGATAAAATAAGAGAAATCAGGGCTCGCACAGAAAGATTTATGCGCTCGTTTTTCCCGCGTGCCGTTCGAGAGTGGAACGGTAGAGAGACAGTGTGAAGTTGTTTCACTGAACCCTCTGCCAGGCACTTTATTGTGAATAGCAGACTAGTCACGTAGATCTAGATAGATGTAGATCGAGATAATACTACCAAAATTTGCAACAGTTACACATATTTTTTAATTTCGACTGGCTGTAATGTAAGGTTTATTGTGTTAAACTGACAGATACAAGTGTTTCCGTCATTCATTTGCAGGGATACAGAAGATGTAACCCCTTTTTCTTAAGATGAAAACTTAAAACACTATTTTAGTGACTGTAGTAGCAGTCCCAAAAGCCATTTGGAATTTCACTGTCAAAATGTTAAGTTTCTAGCCGTGACCTATGGAGTGGAAATGCATTGGGTACAACGAGACAGCTGTAGAAAATACGATATAAGCAGACCCTTCTCGAACAACCGGTGAGGCACCGAGCGCAGACTGGTCGGATATACTCTTGCCATTTATGCAACGTCGCCCTCAATACGCAATCTCACGTAAGGGACAACTTACGGAGTAGATGCAGTAATGTATCGCGGCAGGAAGAATCCTTGTATCGAGCCCTTTCAATAGAAGAGACCGGGACAGAGAATCGCTACACACTGGTATATCGTTGAATTCAAGTGTAATTCAAGTAAAAACTGGAACTCTTGGACCTATGATCACCTGTGACAAATGGTAAAGTGTAAACGTAACTCGACGGATTGACATACCTATCAGGCTACGATAAACCACTGTTAGAAGAGGAACAATTTATTGTGTAAAAAAACTGATCCTCTACTAGCAGTAGTTTGTGGTATGTTGCTGGAGCAACGAAGAGTAATAGTGGTTGAAGAAAAAAGTAGGTCATTCCCGCTTTTAAGAAGGCGCGTCGTTCAGATGCACATAATTATAGGCTCATATTGCTGACGCCAGTCTACTGTACAATTACGGAACATGATTTATCCTCGTCCATTATGACCTATTTGGAGAATCACATTCCCCTCAATAAAAATCAGTTTGCAATCCTCAGGGATCCTGCGAAACAGAGCTGTTCTGTTAGTTAGTGCATTAGATCCAGAGTGACGTAGACAAAGTCACACAGCTTGATGCAGCGTTCCTTGACTTCAGAAAAGCGTTTGATACTGTTCTGCAGTGTTCTTTAGAGTATGAAATTAGAGATTACACAGTATACAACGAGATTTGTGTTTTGATTCAGAACTCAAACGTTCTTAACGAAACAAAATCGACAGACGTAAATGAAATTACTCCAAAATGAGTACCATAGGGTTGTTACTGTTTCCAGTCTAATGAAAATATTATAATGATCGTACGTTACCGATGGCTGGCAGTCCCCATCTGGGGAACTTCGGCCGCCGTGTTGCAAGTCTTTTCAGTTGATGCCACATTGGGCGACCTGCGAGTCGATGATGATAAAGTGATAATGAGAACAGCACAACAACCAGTCCCCGAGCGGACAAAAATCTCCAACCCGGCCGGGAATCGAATTCTTTTTTTTTTTAAAAAAAGTGTATAAACTTTTATTTACAAAAACAACAGTACAGTGATTTACAGAATGTTCCACTTTTCTTACAATGGGAAGCACACATTTTCGTTTCTGTTGTTTCATAGATTTCATTTGTTGATCAATGTCTTGATTTTCAATTGTCCTCTTCTTTCACGTAATTTTTGCTGATAACAATTGTTCTATCAAATCTAAAAAAAAATCTGTGTGTAGGGATTTTTGTTCTGTGTTATTGGCAGTCTTTCGTCATGTCATTTGTTTTCCTCTCAAGAACTTTCAGGAGCATGGCATTGACAAAAATATGAAGAAAAGGTCATACTTCTGAAAGGAAAGGAAGAAGCTGTAAGCTTACATTTTCGCATAGGAGACAAATGGTAGTCAATTAATGAATGGTTTATTTTATGTGAGAGAGAAGAAGAAAAAAACACATGGATGACAAACAACGACAAAATATAAACAAATGACACAATAACGAGCATGACATCTAATAATAAGCAAACTGTATAATAATGAAACAAGATTCACAATTCATTACATTTGCATATCAAAATACTTGGAACAAATGATGAATGGCCTAAAAAATGTAAGTTAATGATAAACGAAATAGACGAAATGGCTCAGTAAAGAGCCAAATATATACAGAGAGTAAGGGGTGAGAGCTGCAGAGTCAGAAAGAATGAGAGAGGGCGAGTGAGAGAAAGTGAGAGAAAGAGAGAGAGTTTATAGGGAAAGAGAGACATAGAGAGAGATTTTATAGGGAAAGAGAAAGATAGGGCGCACTTATTTATTGGAAAACACTATTTACGTGAGTGACGTTTTTAGAGTGAAAACGTCCGGACCCTCTGCCTAGCAGTCAGATGCACTGACCACTTAGCTAATGGGGCGGATGTCATTTAGTGGATAACGTTGATGGCTCCAAGACCCTGTTCGCGAAAATTTCTGTTGTCTATGGGAAGGCTGTAGCGAAATTCAGGGGTACAGAGGATCGTGACTGGTGCAGAGACTGACACTTGATCCCGAACGTAAATTAATGTAACAGATTGCGCATAAATAGGCAAAGAGATGCACTGCTATTCGATTTCTATTTAGACGAGAACCAACCGGGATCAGTAATTACTGTGAAGTATCTAGCAGTAATGATCCGAAAGGATCTGAAATCGAATGACAACATATACATAAAAAAATCAGATGCCAGGCTGAGATTCTTGGGAAGAATATTAAGGAAATACACGAGAGCGTGCTGCAAAGTAATCCCTCCGATCTCTTTTATGTTAAAACTCCTAAAATGCTTTAGACAGAACAAACGTCTACATATTTATTCTTCATATCTACATATTTTTGACGCCCGTTGCCGCTAGAGGGCTCCGGATTGTAGCGTGTAACATGGCGGTGTGTAACGTAATTATGTCGCGGTGTGAGAAAAAGAGTACGGGAATCGAATTTCGAATTCGAAGAGTTCGTCCACGCATGGAGCACCCTTCCTTCACCTTGACAATGCCAGGCCAGACACGATCGCTGCTACATCTGCAGCCACCTGATGCCTTGGTGTCAGCATCATAGACCATCCTCCTCACAGTCCCGATCGAGAGCCATCCGATTTTCATATGTTTCCAAAACTTAGAGAACACCTTCGAGGACTTCACTTTGATGCTGACTAAGCGGTGCCAGCAGAAATAAGATTATGGCCCCACAAACGAAGTCAAACATTCTCCAGTGTCGGTATCAACAAACTGGTGTTCTCAAGGTGACTGTATCGAGGAATAAATACTTGCACACGAATGACACAAATGCATAATGTTAATAACGTTTGTTTTATTTAAACAGATTTAAGAACAATTTTTGCGTGGAAAATTCGGAGATATTACTTTTCAGCACGCTTTCGTAATTCCATGAACGACGTGGCTTACAAAACACTTGTACGATAGGATTGATAGATGATGTAGAGAAGATCCACTGAAGAGTGGTGCGCTTCGTCACATAATCGTTCAGTCGATGCGAAAGCATTGCGGAGATTTTCAAAAACACTACTGGAAGTCGCTACAAGAGAAGCGTGTTGCATCTATGGAGAAATTTACTGCTGAAATTTCGTGAGCGGATGCTCAAAAGACCTTCATTGGAGAACTTCCTTCCACACACACCTTGCCAAATGACCACTAGGAGAAAATCATAGAAACCAGAAATCTTCTTCCCAAGAACCACCGGCGAATAGGAGATGGAAAGAGAGAACAGATTATGGTACCAAATGTAGCTCCAATCACACTCCTCAAAGTGGTTTGGGCATTATAAATTTAGGTGTAGACGACAAGATGGAGCTTCGAACGGGGCACGAACAGGACCTCTGCTTTTGGCGGGTGAAGCTCTTCCTATCGGCCCAGTAGTGCTCGGCTTCTTGAGACGGAGTTCTCCCTTCTGAATACATGTAACTAAATTTGCAGTACTAAACGTTGCTTTCCAGCTAAGCACAGTCCGTATAACTAAAACAGTAGTTCTAAAATGCTTACGCGAAACAGTTGTGGAGGAGACGTGTTGGAAACCATCGTCACAAGTTGTGTGCCAAAATTTACGCCTATAGTTTTGTATTACATACCAACTCAAAGCCCTAACTGGCCACTGACACCTCTTTTACTTCATAACCTCGCAGAGGTTCTCCCAGAAATATGCAGAGTTACCGTATTCAAAGTGGTTGACTTCACTGCAGACCTAGCGGTCGAGCTGAAGTGAAATTATTTTACTGGATGAGGGTGTGCAACGGTTACGACATTGCATTTCATGCCCAACAACTGGATCCAAATCTCCGTTCCGATTCTATGATTTCCCTAAATCAATGAAAATGATTCCTTTACAAGACCACTAACGATTTTCTCACAGTTCGCTGTCTAGCTGAGCTAGTGTTCTGTTACTTACGATCTGGAAGCTGACCTTTATATCGTCACTAAAGTAATGAAACTGTAAGCTGTTTGTCACGATAAGACGTGAACAAATCCCATCAACAACGAATAGAGAAGATCTGAAACTCGAAGTTCTATATTAAGTGTGAATCTTTATGTCCCAGAATGTGATTAGAAACACAGTCCAAACCAGAATGTTTAATAAAATAGTCGCACACACACTTTCATAATTTAAGCGCTATTGAAACTTGGTTTTGCGTAGTTATCGTTTGAACATTGAGCAGTGAGTGAAGATTCATCAAGAAACTGACGAAAAACGAAATAAGTGTTTCCTTTCTGCTCATAGCGCCCAGCAGTGCGTCGAGAAGGTCCCCTCAAACGTGTAATGATTGGCTCTAAGCACGAAAGAATAAATGACCCCTCAAAATTAACACTTAAATTTTTAAAATGATTTCCGTCAGTAAGATATTAGACAACTCCGTAGCATATTTATTAAGCACCGATCGCCGGAACTGCAGTCACCGACCTTCCTTTCAGCTTCTGAAACCTACTCTGAAGAGCCAAAGAAACTGATACGCCTGCCTAATATGAAGTAGGGCCCCCGCGAGCACTCAGAAATGCCACAACACGGCCTGGTATGGACTCGACTAATGTCTGAAGTAGTGCTGGAGACAACTTACACCAAAAATCCTGCGGGGCTGCCCATAAATCCGTAAGAGTACGAAGAGTTGGAGACCTCTTCTCAACAGCACGTTGCAAGGCATCCCAGATATGCTCAATAATGTTCATATCTGGGAAGTCTGGCCGACAGTGGAAGTGTTCAAACTCAGAAGAGAGTTCCTGGAGCCATGCTGCAGCAATTCTGGACGTATTTGGTGCTGTATTTTCCTGATGGAAATGTCCAAGTCAGCCGGAATGCACAATGAATATTAATGGACGTGGGTAATCAGCAGGACGTGCCACCTATCAGAGTCGTATCAGGGGTCCCATACCACTCGAAATGCACACACCCCACACCATTGCAGAACCTCCATCAGCTTGAACAGTCCCACGCCGACATGCAGGGTCCATGGATTCATGAGGTTGTTTCCATATCCATACTCGTCCATCCGGTCGATACAATTTGAAACGAGACTCGTCCGACCAGGCAACATGTTTCCAGTCATCGGCAGCCCAATTTCGGTGTTGACGGGCCGAGGTGAGGCGTAAGGCTTTGTGTCGTGCAGTCATAAAAGGTACACGAATGGGTCTTCGACTCCGAAAGCCCATAGCGATGATGATTCGTTGAATGGTCGCGCGCTGACACTTGCTGATGGCCCAGAATTGAAATCTGCGGCAATTTGAGGAAGGGTTGCACTTCTGTCACGCTGAACGATTCTCTTCAGTCGTCGTTGGTTCCGTTCTTGCAGGATCTTTTTCTGGCTTCAGCGATGTCGGTGATTTGATGTTATTCCCTGATTCCTAATTTTCACGATACAGTCGTGAAACGGTCGTAAGGGAAAATCCCCACTTCACTGCTACCTCGGAGATGCCGTGTCCCATCGCTCGTGCGCCGACTATAACACCACGTTCAAACTCACTTAAATCTTGATAACCTGGAATTGTAGCAGCCGTAACCGATCTGACAACTGCGCCATACACTTGTTGTCCTATATAGGCGTTGCCGACCGTAGCGCTGTATTCTGCCTGTTTACATATCTCTGTAATTGAATACGCATGCATATACCAGTTTTTTTTTTTTTTTGGCGCTTCAGTGTAGTTTCGTAGTAAGAGAAAACAATTGCTTTTTATGTTGTGCACTTGCAACCTGAATTTAGTGAGAGGGTTTCTGATGTGTCAGAATGTTCACAGGCCACGATTAGGATCAGCACCTTATAAGCAACGGGGCGGTGTAGTAGCGTGGTATGGGATCACATACAAAAGCGACAAAGCAATAACGGGGTCAGGCAGAAATAATTCAGAAAGAAATTCGTTAGTATGTAGATATATATTATTATCAGAACTACGCAGTTAATTTACAAGCCTACATGGGTCCTCAAAATAAGACAAAAATCCGCAAAATTTCGGAATACTAAATTCTCAGTTCACAACGTTTGATCGACAGCAGCTCTTAAGTCAGGATAGGGTGATAACTTTTAGTCTGCAGCATGACGGATTGAAAAAACATGATTCGTCGCTGTCACAAGCGTCCGTTTAGTCGAATTTGAGCAACCTAATAGGTCTTCTTTAGCCCTGTAGAAGGGTACTACCGCACGCCTAACCGTGGAGTAATCGCGATTAAAGTGTGCAGTAATTTAGGAGGCAAGTCGGAGATGAACTAAACATTTCACCAGATCGACACTAGACAAAGCCAGTCTTCATCCTCGACCATAACTCTCTCCAGTAAACACAGAGTACGGAAACTACGAGAGACAGCACAAAAACCAGAACGTGAGTAATGGAAACCGTTCAAACAAGGAAGGTCTCTTGGCTTCCAGATCACGATAGCTTCCCATTGGCCAATAGACAAACCCATCTTCGAAAGAGGAGTAAGTGTCTCAATGGAGGTTGTTCAAAGAGCTTATTTCAGTTAATCAAAGCTGACAAGGGGAGGCCACGACGTTGGAATCGCGGATTTACTTCAAAGTTCATACATCTTTAGGAGGCCGTTAAAACAACATAATTAGCCAGTAATAAGGTGCAATACTTTGGTTCAAATGGTTCAAATGGTTCTGAGCACTATGGGACTTAACATCTGTGGTCATCAGTCCCCTAGAACTTAGAACTACTTAAACCTAACTAACCTAAGGACATCACACACATCCATGCCCGAGGCAGGATTCGAACCTGCAACCGTAGCAGTCGCACGGTTCCGGACTGCGCGCCTAGAACCGCGAGACCACCGCGGCCGGCTCAATACTTTGACAGTTCCGAGAAAATCGCAAGAGCAGTTTTGCGCGTCCATTGTGTACACCATGTACCTGCGCAATGGCTGTGGTTGTAATTCGCTGTGGTCATGTAGTTAGCGTCCCCGTATGGCAAGAAAATCGTTAACGAGACGACGGTTCGAATTCCACAATAACTGATCTCATTATTTAATTTGTATGACAGTTGAGAGGTAATATAATGAAAAAACCCCACATGTGTTTTCATGAAGTTGTAATGAATTTCATACGTTATTTCAATATTTACTACTTGTAATTAAATTTTCGAGGACGAGGGACAGGCTTGGAAAGCCCAAGTCAAACCTTGATAAATAATGACGCGAATGACTTTATGCACAGTCAGGAATACAGTAAGACACAGTGTGCCAGACCGAAAGAGTAATGTAGAATTACTTGTCGGACGTGCTCTTCACATCACAGGTTGCATGATGTTACTTGTCACACAGACATGGAAAACATAAATTGAAATGTCATGCAAATACAAGTGCTTTTTTTCATTCTATTATCTCTCAAATGCCATATACATTAAATAATGAGACCAACGGTGAAAAAATTATAGAATAAAAAAGCAAGCGTTCGCGGGATTCAAACCGTCGCCTTGTCCACGACCCACTTTTCCATGCACGAACGCTAACCACACGACGACAAATAATTATTGTCGCCGGCCCATTTGCACAGATATACGTTATATATATTTACATAATATACGCGTAAAACGTATTAATGGCCTACTAAAGGTGTGCAAAGTTTGAAGTAAATTCCTGATGCCAACGTCGTGGCCTCCCCTTGTGAGTGATCTACTAACAGAAAAATATAATGCATAAAAATGTAATTGTCGAATGAACAGACAAAGTTCACATAGCATTCGTGGTAAACTGATCTTGAATTCGCTCTGGAGGTCACCACTTGAGGCAATTAAAATTAGTATGTGACACCCTAACGCACTTCAAAAATGCAATTTGGCTAATAATGAGATGGTCGGCGACCCTTTCACAGAATCCCATATCTATATCAACATATACATCTACATGATTACTGTGCAACTCACAATTAAGTGCCAGGCATAGGGTTCATCAACCCCCCCTTAAACTACTTCTCTACCGTTCCACTCTCGGACAGCACGCGGGAAAATCTGACATTTAAATCTTTCCTCGCGAGCTCTGATTTCTCTTATTTTATTATGATGATTGTTTTTCCTTATGTATATCGGCACCAGCAAAATATTTTCACACTCTGAGGGGAAAGTTGGTGATTGAAGCAATAGTAACGAAAAACCAATCTGTGGCTGGTTGCTGTACACCATCAACAGTTTATTACACTTCAAATAGACAAAGTTATTTAACAAGAAAAGTTAATTAAATTGATTTGTAAATTAAACGACTCAAAGCATTCTCATGGAGGAGCCTTTTGGCTTGACATTACACAGTACCAAGCTATGAACTCCCCAAAATTTAAACTTCGTTGTTCAAATAGACTAACTGGTAAACACGATGGCAAGACGCTTAGGTCTGTTGATTACAAAAGCTGAGGAAACTACTCGTTTTGTTTGCAAGTTCACAGAATTTAAGGTTTATTAAGTGGCCAAGGAAATATAACAAAAGTGCTTTAAATTATACTATTAAGAAGTAAGGTGCTTCCAAATAAATCTAACTGATATCTTGTTCTGGGGCGAATGGGAATCGAAAACTGTTCGACAAGGAGGCTAGATTGTTTTGGAAATTGTATTGTACACACGTGAACACAAACATCGGTCTATGTTTTCTCGTAGCATACGAGATTTTTATTTATTATGTTGCAGATCGGAATAATGTAACCTTGTTTGTTGCTGATGTTTGATGTACAGTATCATCCCCTCACAGCGCTGCATCCGGGGCAGTTCCTGACAAAGATACTGCACACGTTTCTAAAGAATTATTTATACTTGAATACTGCACACGTTTCTAAAAAATAATTTGTCGTGGAATACTGTGTATAATTTCTTTTTTGACCTTGAATCTCATTTCTTTAGGCTGTAGCCAGTTTAAGCAAAAGCGACCAACTCACTGTCGGTGGACAAGGAGTTTAACACACAATCGTGTGTTTGTAGACTCAGGGAAGGCATTTGATAATGTTGACAGTACTAGACTCTTAGAAATTCTGAAGGTAACAGGGGAACAATAGAGGGAGTCAAAGGTTATTTACAACTTGTACAGAAACCAGACGGCAATTATGAGTTGAAGGGTATGAAAGGGAAGCACTGGTTGAGAAGAGAGTGAGACAGGGTTGTACCCTATCCACGATGTTATTCAATCTGTACACTGAGCAAGCAGGAAAGAAAACCAAAGAAAATTTTGGAATCTGAATTAATGTTCGGGAGGAAGAAATAAGAACTTCGAGGTTTGCTGATCGCACTGTAATTCTGTCAGAGATAGCAAAGCATTTGGAAGAGCATCTGAAAGGTATGTACAATGTCTTGTAAGGAGGATGTAAATAAACATCAACAAAAGCAAAACCAGTGTAATAGTATGTGTTCGAATTACATCAGGAGATGCAGAAGGAATTAGATTAGGAAATGAGGAACTAAAAGTAGTAGATCAGTTTTGTTATTTAAGCAGTACAATAAATCATGATAGCCAGAGTAGTGGCATTTGTTAACACCGAATATAAACGTGCTAGGAAGTCTTTTCAGGTGAACCAGTCCGACTTTGGGCATTGTTTGAACGTAACGATTCTTTGCTATTCTTAGACTGCTCAGATCGCATATAAGTGCCATTACAATAGTAAAAACTTGCAGCATCATCTTGTTTCTGTTGCGTCACACATCTTTCCGCCTTTTAACCGTGAAACGCCTATAGTAAACTACTCTACTCGTGCACTATCATTGAAAGGATTGGGCAAGGTGAACTTTTTCACTGCAGAACGATAAAGCACAAGATAGAGAAAAAGGCACTCGTTAATACACCGATAAATCATTTCTTAATAATACAACCAGATTCGCTCATTTTCTATAGGATTACGCATAAGCGAAAGAAGATCACTTCTTTGAATAGTACATATGGTTCCTTAGAGTTCGTCTTCCATGGCTGAATACTGGAGTATGGAAGGCTGACAGTAGGGGTGTTTCCGGGGACAGCCTCCTGGAGACATGGACCCTTCGATACTTCTGCGAGCGAACGACTCGGAAGTGGTGTCCACGACCACCGACTATTTAATTACTTCAGGACCCTCACTGAACGTATCACGCACCCATTTCGCCGTAATTTCTTAAAACCCCACCTTATCTGTTTTGTAATCCACCACGGTACACTCTAATGTAATCTTCGTGTTCTCTGACAGATTTTATTTTTTGTGTTGCTAATTAGACCTCACAGTTCTGAATCGCGTACTATGTAATTTTGTTGGAAGTCGATGTGATACCTGATCTATATGCTAGGCAAATTCACAGTTTCCATCTGGCTCCTTAAAGAGCGCCTATGACTCCGTACGAACAAGTAGTTCTTTTCATTAGAGAATGAGGAAGGTTAAAAATTAAATTATGCACTTACTAGAGTTCAAACGTCTCAGTCTTAATCCTCCCCATTGGGTGAAGAACAAAATGCCACTTTATCAGTGCCACTCAACTTCCTCGGGAGGTCTCCAACTACAGCTACGCGGCTGAATTTTGTTCGTGGTGATACTGATCCTAATTTTTAGCAGTTCTATAAAAGCTTGACATAATGTCGATTAGAGAGAAATATGCAATGGCTCTGTTATTATTCTAAGATTTTTATTCCATTCTATTGTTGTATTTGTCTTTATTGGTTCTGTTCAAATCCTTCATGTCCCCAGATTTGTCAAAACAAATAAATAAATAAAATAAAATAAAATAAAAGTCATGCTAAGATCGATCATACGTAACTACTCTGAAAGACACATGTAATAAATATATTATGTATGCGATGTACCCACTGTAGCTGCAGAGCAACCCGTTAGTTACTGATGTACATACACAACAACGTTAGAAATTATGAAGAGTTGTGGACAAACAAGTTACGATGTATCGCCATCTCTATGTGATTACATAAGCTGGTACACTGATTGTGTTAAAGCAAAACAACTACAAAGATAAAATAAAATTATAGTCAGTGTACACCTACGTCATTTTAAATTTCACCTTGAAGCACAACTAAAACTAGAATTTTTTAAAGGACATCATTTTCGCCATTGAGTGCAGGAATTATTTATTTCACAATTGAAATTTAAGCCTTTGGGCCTTTTTCCAGTGGCACTGCAAAAGATTTTGGCGCAGCACATGTCAAACTTTACAATCCTCCGACATGTATACAAGCCATCGCCTAAACTAATCTTTTTCACGTTACAAATACAGACTCGTCTGATGGTTCTATGAGAACGATTGCGTACTGCGTAGAAGCTTTGTACCACGTGAACAAAACTTTATTATCACGGGAATATTGCTTCAGTATATTACTTTCCCATTTTCGAGTAATGCATTACTTTCTTCCCCAAGATGGATGTTGTTTAACTCGGTGGCTATGGTAAAAGTTGTTCAGAGAGACCGCAACCAGCCGGAAATATTTTTAAAAAGGTCTTAGTTCATCGTCATTGTCGGTTTCTGGCAACTAAGCCCTTCTTCAGGTGGCTATAACTATACTGTCTCATGGTTAGTGTCTTCTACATATTGTCCTGTGCTCCTGCAGTCTGATCCATAGACTGATGTTACACGAAATGCTTGAAGGTGAAATCGAAAATGACACAGGTGTACACATATTTCTTACAAGAGTCACAGCTTTAGACATGTGCTTGACAAATAAATGTTGATGAAATTTCGTTGTTCTAAGCTTCATCTAAAGAAAAACCAGTGTACATCGACAAGAAACAAGAAGGCAATGGTGAGAATTACTGAAAAACTGTCCCCCCGGTAGCTGAATGGTCAGCGTGACGGATTCTCAATCCTCTGGGCCCTGGTTCGATTCCCGGTTGGGTCAGTGAATTTTCTCCGCTCAGGGACTAGGTGTTGTGCTGTCCTTATCATCATCCTATCATCCTCATCGACTGCAGGTCGCCGAAGTGGCGTCAAATTGAAAGACCGGCACCCGGCGAACGGTCTGCCCTAGCCATACGATTAAATTAAATTGAAAAACTACAACAAAAAATGTACACATACGCCATCGATAACCATATTTCTGAGGAAAAATAGCTTATCTTAGAGAATACGGCTCATTTCAGAAAAAGCAGGTAATTGTATCACATGTGAAATTAAGATAAAAATAGATAATAAAGGTAATAGGAAGTACGATTCCTTCAACCGTTCGTTACGTTTCATACTGGGTTTCTTCTCAATATAATCATGGTGAAAAGATATCTGATATGTTCCTTTATAAGAGCTTTATTTATCAAGCCGATTTAATTAAAACAGCAGGTCAGTGCCTCGCAGAAACTGTGTAACTGGAAAGTAAGTGAGCACGCATTATAACCCACGAATTAGCGTACGTTCCTGTGTATTACGCTCACGGAACTAAGGGTCCTTAAAAGATTAGGCAATTCATTTGTTTCTGGCAGCATTTAAATATGAGAGGCGCACTTGTTTCAAGTCACCTGTAGAGATAAAAAAGTTTAAAGAGGGGGAAAAAAGAGAAATATCTGAGTTACACGAGAAATTTAATTGCTCCATACGTTTTTCGGCCAATCGCAGTATCTACACTCCTCCAGAGCTGAGATAGCGGCCGTGAGTAAGGAGTGCGCTTTCTGGGGCCGTTTCACAGCCAGTTTGAGGGCTGGAAAACGTGCCACTGCGCCGTCCGGCACCCCTATAAATCACAGACAGCCCCGATAAAGTGTTTATTATTCGCGGCGCGGCCGTATCTCACGCGAGCGCCAGCAGAGGCTGTGCGCGGTTTCAGGTTCTGCTTCTGCGACAGATCGCTATCTGCGCACCGCCGTTCAAACAGTCGCAGCGATACCGCCGCTCGAGTATTAGGCGCCGGTGCGCCCGGTTCACGCTCGCGAGAGCTGCCACCGGCTACCGGCCTCGGGAAAAAGCTGAGGGGCCTGTCCAATAAATATCCACCCATTTAAACAGAAACCTTTTCCCTGCCCTGGCGGTATTCGACCTCGTCCCGTTTACGTTTTTCTTCTCTCTCGTTGGACGCCGTTCCCAACTTTTCTGTGAGTGTTACTTTAGGGTGCAACTGAGTCATGCATATTCAGGGTAGTCCACTGATAGTGACTGGGCCAAATATCTCACCAAATAAGAACCAAACGAAAGAACTGCAAAGAACGAAACTCGTCTAGCTTAAAGGGAGACACCAGATGGCGCTATAGTTGGCCCGCTAGATGGCGCTGTCATAGCTCAAACGGATATCAAACGCGTTTTTTAAACAGGAACCCCCATTTTTCATTACATATTCGTGTAGTACGTAAATAAATATAAATGTTTTAGTTGGACCATTTTTTTCGCTTTGTGATAGATGGCGGTGTAACAGTCACAAACGTATAAGTACGTGTTATCACGTGACATTCCGCCAGTGCGGACGGTATTTGCTTAGTGATACATTACCCGTGTTAAAATGGAACGTTTACCAATTGCGGAAAAGGTCGATATCGTGTTGATGTATGGCTGTTGTGATTAAAATGCCCAACGGGCGTGTGCTATGTATGCTACTCGGTATCCTGGACGACATCATCCAAGTGTCCGGACCGTTCGCCGGATAGTTATGTTATTTAAGGAAACAGGAAGTGTTCAGCCACATGTGAAAAGTCAATCTCGACCTGCAACAAATCATGATACCCAAGTAGGTGTTTTAGCTGCTGTCGCGGCTAATCCGCACATCACTAGCAGACAAATTGCGCGAGAATCGGCAATCTCAAAGACGTCGGTGTTGAGAATGCTACATCAACATCGATTGCACCCGTACTATATTTCTATGAAGCAGGAATTGCATGGCGACGACTTTGATCGTCGTGTACAGTTCTGCCACTGGGCACAAGATAAATAACGGGACGATGACAGATTTTTTCACGCGTTCTATTTAGCGACGAAGCGTCATTCACCAACAGTGGTAACGTAAACCTGCGTAATATGCAATACTGGGCAACGGAAAATCCACGATGGCTGCGACAAGTGGAACATCAGCGACCTTGGCGGGTTAATGTATGGTGCGGCATTATGGGAGGAAGGATAATTGGCCCCCATTTTATCGATGCCAATCTAAATGGTGCAATGTATGCTGATTTCCTACGTAATGTTCTACCGATGTTAATACAAGATGTTTCACTGCAGGACAGAATGGCGATGTACTTCCAACATGATGTATATTCGGCACATAGCTCGCGTGAAATTGAAGCGGTATTGAATAGCATATTTCATGACATGTGGATTGGCCCGCACGTTCACCGGATCTTACGTCCCCGGATTTCTTTCTGTGGGGAAAGTTGAAGGATATTTGCTATCGTGACCCACCGAAACCGCCTGACAACATGCGTCAGCGCATTGTCAATACATGTGCGAACATTACGAAAGGCGAACTACTCGCTGTTTAGAGGAATGTCATTACACGTATTGCCAAATGCACTGAGGTTAACGGACATCATTTTGAGCATATTATAAATGATAAGTTCACAAAGGTACATGTATCACATTGGAACAACCGAAATAAAATGTTCAAACATACCTACGTTCTGCATTTTAATCAAAAAAAACTACCTGTTACCAACTGTTGGTCTAAAATTGTGAGCCATATGTTTGTGATTATTACAGCGCCATCTGTCACAAAGCGAAAAAAGTCGTCCAACTAAAACATCCATATTTCTTTACGTTCTACAGGAATATGTAACAAAAAATTGTGGTTCCTATTTTAAAAAACGCAGTTGATATCCGTTTGACCTGTGGCAGCGCCATCTAGCGGGCCAACCACAGCGCCATCTGGTTTCCACCTTCGAGCTAGACAAATTTCGTTCTTTGTAGTTTTTTCGTTTGACGCTTATACGTGAGATGTTTGGCCCGGTCACGATCAATGGACCACCCTGTATAGTCGAAGCTACGTGTGAGAGTCTAATAATTATACCGGCAGAAAAGAAATAGTACACCTGGAACGACGACGTGCATCGTGCATCGTGCATCGCATGTAATATCTTGATACTGATCCGATGACGTCATATGCCACCTGTGATATAGTAGATGTACTGATAATGGTTTCAACGTCACCGCAGTATATCTACCAAAGCGCCATCTGTCGCTATCGTTTAACAGGGTATGTTCACAGCTAGAAAGCTCAGTGTGGTGCAAGTGTCTAAAGCAAGCAGGCGCCAATGCCGTGGTGACTCACTCTCGCTTCCTACAGCCAACTGAGTTTCTCTGAAAGGGATTAAATTGTGGCTTTCCGAGTGGCGGGATGGTCGTTTCAGAGAACTGCCACACAAATTGGACGTGGTGAATCAGTTGTGCAACGATGCTGATATTACTGATCACGTGAACATTTTCACACCCGTAGATGAGGTTCGGGACGTCCACGCAGCGCAGGCACCCAACACGATCGTTATATTGTAAGGACGGCAGTGGGAAATCGTTCAGTAACCACACCACGGATAAGCGGGCTTGTGAGCCCAGACGTGTCATCGGGAATTGTGCGAACCAATTATCAACAGTGGGACTACTGGCACTCAGTCCCAAAGCCCTTCTTACACTTAAGCCTCAGCATCGACGTGCACGGCTCGACTGGTGCCGTCAGAGTATCACTTCTAAGATAGAATGGCGCGCCTTGGTCTTCAGCGATGAAAGCACGCAAGTATGGTCATCCGCGCGTCCAAGACACACCGACCTCACCTCAGGCCTTGTGGTCTAGGGTGCAATAACCTGCAACTCTCGTTCACCTTTGGTGTTTCTGGAGGGACTCTAACCAGCACTCGGTACGTGCAGCATGTTGCTAGACCTTTTCTTTTGCCGTTCTTGGTTCAAATGGCTCTGAACGCTATGCGACTTAACCTCTGAGGTCATCAGTCGCCTAAAACTTAGAACTAATTAAACCTAACAAACCTAAGTACATCACACACATCCATGCCGAGGCAGGATTCGAACCTGCGACCGTAGCGGTCGCTCGGTTGCAGCTTGTAGCGCCTATAACTTGCCGTTCTTGTAACAGGATGGTGATGTGTTGTTCCACCATGATAATGCTCGCCCACTCATTGCCCGTCAAATTCAGTGTGCTCTGTGAGACGTGCAGCAAGTTCCTTGGACAGTGCGATATTCAGACTTGTCTGCAATCGAGTACGTGTAGGATATGACGGTTCGGGAAGTAAGTCGTGTGACTCGTCAACCAACAACTGTTCCAGCGATACTTGAACAGGACAGTATTCACCATCTCTGCGATCGGCTGGACGCCAGTGTCAGCGCCTGCGTTGCCATCCGTCTAGGCACGTACTAACATGGGTATATCAGCATAGATCGTTACCTGGTACCTCAGAACAGCTTTTTCCTTTGATATGTGAATGTAATAATTTCATGTTCTCCATATGCACTGTTGCGTCAAAAAACTTGAGTGAATTGGAAACCTCAGAAAGGGTTTTCTTCAGACAGTGTATAATTAAAACCACTGTAACGATACGAACATTCCGATTCGCTGCCATAAAGTGAGTACTGGATCCGGCGATGCTGCAATCCCGTGCCACGCAAAGAACAGCTTTCAACACGCACTGAAAACCTTTGTAGTTTTATGTTAAACACATTTGATGAAATCATTAAGTTAGTAATATATCATACCGCATAACGTGTAGGTGGAGAAGTTGTCGGTGGCGCCGCACTATTTTTGTATCAATCCAAAATGAGTTGAGGCTTTTAAGTTCAAATATGTTGGATAACACAAACATAACAATGTCAGACACAGGTCAAAACGCAAAGTCCCTCTTCTGTATGAAGCCTTACCATACTTTCTCAACTACAACTAAATGACTGTCACTGCACTTGTTACTTTCTTATTAGAAAAAAGGGAAAATAGATACCTGTTCTGTACTGCTTTGTGGCAACGTCTCAAGTCTTCACTTGTAAAAAAAAAGGAAACAGAAAGCCTCTCTCTCTCTCTCGCTCTCTCTCTCTCTCTCTCTCTCTCTCTCTCTCTCTCACACACACACACACACACACACACACACGCACGCATAGCCACTCACCGAATACAACTAAATGTCCAAACAAATACAGTTATAAAAAACACAGTACAATTATTTCCAGTATTCAAGAAGATGAAACAGATTACGTTTCGACTCATACAGAGCCACTATTAGTATCGTGAATGCAAATTTTCCTAAAGTGAAACTATAGATGTCTGACCTGTTACGAACGTATTGCAATTCTATAACGTAATCTTACGTCATTAATCGCATCTGACTGATATTGCTAAGAGAAAAATGCGAGACTATCCTATTACTATGTTCAAATCGGTTATATCTGAAATGAAGTCTTCCGTTAGTATGTCAATTTAGTGTCACTATCGAGCAAATCGCTCGAAATAGTCAGGTTGTTAGGTTGTTAGGAAAACTGTAACAACTTTCACATGTTCCAATGGGAGAGAAGACGTGTAGTGCTTTTATTATTGAATTTCGGAATAACTAATACAGCTTAAGTGTAATTTGTTGTTAACTCATTTAAATACTGTATGTGGGCCATTATTTTGTTCTCGTACACATACTCGCCTGTTCTGTTATCGAAGCGCCTTATCCAGAGACGTACAGTCTTTCCTCTCATCTGAGACTGTGGCAATGGCAGTAGTGGAAGATGACTGCTGATCTCTGGCCTTGGCCGATATTTTGCTGAAACAGCAAGCCCACAATATGGGGATGAGTCGTCACTTGAAGCGTTGAAACTTATAAAAAAAAATTCTTCTTCAAATAGCTGCTTCAGAAGATAATTCGCTGACATGAAAGTGTGGAATAGCTTCATAGAAGATGCTTAAATGGGATTCACTGCATTTTTCTCATAAACGTATACACTTATTAACTGCAACACTGCGCACCAAAACAATAATTTATTTGCGTCGAGCAGCACCAGTTATTGGATATTTTCATTTTACAAATTAATATCTGTCCCTCACAATAAGTGACTTTGACAATTGCTGCACCATTCAAAGTCTGTTTTCGGAAGCACAAATGATTACTTAACAGTCACATTTCATTTGTACCGTGCACTGCCGTTGTAGTTTGCGAGGTCTTTTCTCGTCTCAATTATAACAGATAGCTGTTATCTTCTCTGCTATTGCTTCGGATTGTGACATGCCTCTGACGAAATTCGGCACAATTCTTGTCCATCCGTTGCCTTGACTTCTTGTTTCTTGATCATTTTCTGAGATCATTCTGTTCTTCTATTAGTCGTCTGTTCTCTTTCAGATTCTTCCAGGTTTTTGATAGTTTGTATTCATAAAACTCATATGTAAATGAAATTACACGTCCAACCATGAGTCCATGATGATTCTCTGGTAAATTCTACACTGCTCTCAGACGGTTCTTCTAAACCTGCTTTAAATGGATCGATTCACTACATGGTTCCCTTGTTGCACTCCGCTCATTACTGTCCACATTTGGTTTGAAATACACTTATTCTTCACGAAATAGCCGAACTTTCAAACTTTCAGCTGTCCGTCTTCTGATTTTTTAATTACGGAGATTAAACTTTGCCCTACTGGGCAATAGCGCTTTGTGCTACATTAATATTACACAAAATTTACATTTAATTTGCATGAAACACAAAAAACCTTATACCTGCTGTTAAATTTTAGTATTTGTGTATATTTTAAAAAGTAAAAGAAGATAAGTATCATAAGCAAATCAGTATTTAGATTTTTGTCCCTAATTTGCAATGGAGAAAAATTGTCACAAAGTCTCGTGCAAAACCGACCGTACCACGAAACTTAATAGAGAAAATTTTTTCTGTCGTTCCTTTGGGAAGAGGAGGGCTACAAAGCTGTTGCGTTAGCAATATGGATGGGGTTAGTGCAGGAGATAACCTGAAACCAACCGGTGAATACATACCTTCGAACAAGAACACACTTTTATTCGGATCGTGTTGCCGAGGATAGTTCTGGAATCGATATATGGTTGCAATATTACTGTCAAACAGTTGGCACAGAATCGAGTTTATGCCCTCTATCAAAAGCACTTCTCTTTTCATTAATGCGAGGGATTACTCTGTCAGAGGAATCGTTGAGTAATATTAATTAAGCGGTCGTATATTACTCAATTGCTTCAGCAGAACGTATAGAGTTGGTCGGATGAAGTAATCATTGTGCCGTGAGGAATTATTTAATCTTTTGAGTCATTAGTATTCCACTTAGCATACAAAGGAAACCAAACATAAGAGAGAAAGAGTGCTTTGGAAATGTTAGTTAACACTTACAAGTGCTGTCTTGTCAATTTTCCCACCAAAATGACTCAGGAAGGTAGGGCACTAGTAGAGGACGTTTTTGCAGGTGAAAACTTAATCATTGACATAAATGTTTATCTGGCAGCGAAGAGGCTCTCCGATCATAATGCACAACTATCCATACCGAACAACTTAGCCGATTACAATGAAGTGAAATCATGGAAAACAAAGCAGTTAATGCAGGAACAACAGAAGGCAGAAAGTAGGAAGCTGAGCTGAGCGATATGTATAATGTAACAGATGGCATTTCCAAATTTAATGTATGAGTTTCTATCACTCTTTAACAGTTACTTTCCCAAGTATTTTAACTAGTAACATTCCATAGAATTACTTGACAGATTTTGGTGTAAAGATTCACTTTACTAAATTTTTTTGTTGAGCCCTGTGAATCTCGCTGCAGGACATCATTAAAAACAAAGTGTCATAACACAATCTGGTCGCCTAGGAAAGTAAATTATCGCATATCACATGGCATGAAGTAGCAACATGTTGGTGAAGGTGATATCGTAGAAAATTCAGATAGCGTAGCGGTTATTTTCTTTTTTTAGAAAAAAAGGCCGCCAAAAATACGAAAGCATGTCCAAACCGTCATACAGATCCCACAATTCAAGATGGTTGACAAGGAAATATTCAAAACTACTGGGTGTGCGATGAGTCGTGTAAGGTCTGCAATTAAGGGCAGTCTCTTCCTCTCCTCCTCCCTTCATGATGGATAAAACTTTGAGCTATCACAAATTATTCTGCCGTTATGGTTATACACTAAAATATTACTTTGACCGCACCAATAGAAATAAAACGCGTTCAGTCATATTCGCGAGAAAAACTCTCATACGCTTTGAAGATGAGTTATGAGGAGCATACTGGTGTTCAAGTTATGCTTTCAGAAACCGCCCTTGTCAGACTGCCACAAAAGAAATGCTTACCGTCATAGTTATGAAGAGAATACTCATAAACACTTCTAACGGTTCTTTTTTAATATTCTATATTGGTTTTATGCTTTTTGATACTACGTAAGATAAGAGGTTAGCATTAATAATTTTCTTTGCGTAGTTGAGATCGTTAAAAGCAGAGTATCTCATCAGCGGCCAAAATAAATGTTTGTTTTCAATTTAAATGAGCGCCAGGATGCTTACAAGATTATCATAACTGGTTTTCATCTAAATACAGTGAAGGCCGAAGTTCACAGATCTAAGAGAAATGGTATCTCTGAAAGTATTTGAACTCTCGCAACATTAACTCATAGTACTATTCAGATTTAAATTAAATAATGTTTTAAAATGATTTTATCACTTCTGCTCTTGTGGAAAGCTGTAAGAAAAGTTAATATTAAGTCCGCCGCGTAATGGCGGCCAATTGTTGCCAGTCAGTGATCTCCGCTTTCGTCTTCTTGAGAGCTGAAAAATAATAATTATTCTGTCTTTTCAATTAAAACATTGCGATTAGTGGCTGGCATGTTCTTGAAATAATACAGTGAACGCACTTTTACACATATATTTCCATGAACAACATGATACACACCTTTTTTATCGTCTAGTCGAAAGAACAAAAAGGACGTCTGCTAGCGTTTAACGCTACGCACAATCTCTATCTAACAATAGTAACATGAGAATCAGAAAAAGCAGAAGAGCGAGTAATAATTTATCTTTTCCATCTTCTATAGTTATACAAAGATATAAATGTTTTATTTCACCCTATTCTTTACTGCGATATTGTTTATCATCGTTATTGTCTTTCGCTACCGTAGTATCGACGTTATATTTTTTGTAAACAATTTTATATTTTTTTCGCAATTGATTTTCAGTCTGGTCTGTTTGGTCTTATTCAGATTTTTATACACATTTCACACGCATTATTCTTAAACATCGCAAAAGGGACACTACACATAGAAACCAAAAAAGTGCTGTAAAAAATTTCACACACTGTGATTATGCAGTGAATAATGGCTTCCATGACATCGCTATAAATGAAATGTTACTCATCATTCGGAAGCAGATACAGCTCCCTCAATAAGCATTAATTTCCGTTTAAAGATTAAAAGTTTATTGACTTTGAGTCCATCCTATTAGTGACATAACCGCAAGCGACATGTTTATCATATTGTCAGGTATTGTTTTGTTACACTAGTGAAATGGCTGAGCAGTAGCTCAGAAATGAATTTACAGATTCTTTAGATATAAACATTCCATCAACAAATCAGCTGCAGAATTGTAATGTCGATCAGTTAAAGTCAAACCAATAATAAATACATATTGAATAGATATTTTGTGATTTATAGCGTACTGTTCCATACATATATGTATATAGAGTCCATACATAAATGGTTATGCAGTTCACTTTATTTAAGAAATATTATCCTCAAGAAAGGAACTGAATACTTCATCATTTTACAGGGTAGGCAAAATAATACTATCCTGTAAAAAATTGCATGCGCCTTAAGATAGGCAACCCAACTTACGTAATCTGACTTGGTTGCTGATGATGTACGTTGAAATGCCTGTCTCAACATGCATGAAATATTTGCCGGTCCCGTTTTCTTTTGCCCACCTTGTATTATGTATTGGCCTGTGTCACATGATTTTATCCTCGAAAACATGAGTTGCATGTGGTACAGAGACCGAACGTTGATTCTTCATAATTTTACACAACATAGCGAACGAATTTGGTGCCAAAGGACACAAATTTACATTTGACTGAAACGCACTCCACGATAGACTAGCAAAGATAGCACCAAACGCAGACAGTATTTGAGACACTTAGTATTTGAATGGTAGCCGACAAAACATTGACCTTTATCGTATGCCGTAGTCCACCTCACCTTAAAGTTTATGTCCGTTGTCTACAAAGAGTAGTTATAATGGTCTTCAGAGTCTGACCAACGACAAACTTTCGTAAGAAAAATGAAGGTCAACGATAAGTATTTCGTCGACATCGCATTCATAAACAGTGAGACACATAGGAGTGAAATTTGTCCCCGTCCACTAAAGAAATCAACGTTGCTATCGACAAAAGAGACATAGAAAAACCGCAGGTACATGCAACAAGGGTGTGTTAGGGTTTGAAATGCATACTTCCAAATTGCGAGATCAGAGTCATACTCTCTACAGCAGATCGCTCGACATCTCAGCTGTAGCGTCAGTTACGTACTTCTCACTGAGATATTTCTGTTTATTCTACTCCGCCATGGCCGGCTGGTACAGCACCCGTTTGAATTGTTTGAGACTGAAAAACAGTCTGGGCTGCAAAGTTATTTATTTTAATGAGGCGTTGCACCCTTTTGGGGCATCATCAGAGTGTGTAAAAGCAACTGGATACAAAACCCATCCATCGCATAACTGTATGGTGGGCATCATCATATTGTGTAAAAGTAACTGGATATAAAAACCATCCGTCGTCTGATTCTACAGGTATGACGAATGTGTTATACTTCCAGTTGCTTTTATACAGTCTGATGATGCCCCAAAAGAGTGAAACGCCTTTTTTTTTACTGAAATAAACAACTTTCCAACCCAAACGGTTTTTCAGTCTAAAAAACGGTATTTCTGCTTTCCCGACCTTTCTCCTAATTTATGATAATCAGTGTAGGTTGTTGTTTTGGATTCTGTTGCTTCTGCGTGACTGCGACTACTGAACTTATGCAACTGCTAGGGAGCTGGTGCGTGACTTTTCCTCAAACAGTCGCTTTACGTTTGCGCGTAAAGCAATTTTATCGAGAGAAATGTGCGGCCGAGTTAATCACTTCTGCCGGCGGCAAATATTGCGGTAGTAAGAAGGCAGTATTTGGGGATCATTATTTTATGGAGGAGCAGCACCTCGCGTGAGCCGGCAGCTGGTGTCTGTGGGGATCCCCACCGTCGCGGTGGCGGCACTTCATCGGTCAGTAACTGGCGGGTGCATTAGCGCTCTGCTGAATATGCAAGAGCCGGCAGGAAATGAGCTCCGGGCCGGAAGGCCGGCGTAAGTGGGACGACCCACGACACCGTAACTCACGCCGCTCAGTCCCAGCCGCGCCGCGACGCGCCGTGCCCGCCGGAGTCGCGCGCTACCTGTTGGCGTAGCTCTCATGAGGCAAGTTTAGCTCTCTCTTTTGCGGTTACTCCACTTATTTCAGGGTTTGAGATTGAGAGCTACAGGGTGACTTCGTGCTATGTGGAGAAACAGCAAGAGATGCCCCGTCAAAGGATAATGGGCTCGTTACGTCTGATGAACAAACTGATTAACCAAACGTTTTGACGCCTGCCCATTGGGAGAGTGAATGCCACCTGGTGACGATGCACCGATGTAACGCTGTGACGGAAGTATATAAGCGGAACAGAGAGGAAAGGGGAATCATTCTGGAGACAATGTGGACCTCAAGTGGGAAATCCTCTGACATAAGCGCTTTGACAATGGGCAGATTTTTGTGGGCTGGTGTTGGGCAACGAGGATCTCCGAATCGGCAAAGCTTATAGGCTGCTGGCGTATGCTTTCGTAAGCATCTATGGAAAGCGGCTGAAGGACGGTAAAACAAAGAGTAGGCAGTAAGGTGTTTGACTCCCACATCTCATCACAGAACGTCGAATCGGACGCCCAATGGACACTCTGCGCGGGAAGCAGTCCGTGGATGATGGGGAGCTAACTGACGCAACAATACTTCGGCTCCGATGTCTACCAGTGGAGTGATACCATAGGGGCGTACATTCTCAACCAGTAAGGTGGTGTCACAGTGAAGAGACATTAATTTGAAAAATAGTTTTGCACCCAAAATAGTGGGTAATAATATGGTGTACTGAAATACTGAATAAAACCCAACTGATTTCAGAAAAAAATCTGTTGCATTACTCGTTGAACCCCCCTCTCACAATGGTAGTGCAGCACAGGTGTTTCGAAACACATCGTCCCCTGCACATTTTTGAACACGGTATTCCGAGCAGACGACCTCCATGTGTTTCCATGCCGACCCATCGACAGCGTGGATTACGAAAACACTGGGCACAGGATCGTCTAGATTGGATGAATTGAAACGTGTCGCCTAGTCGGCAGAATCACGTTTCTTGTCACATCAGATTGATGGTAGTGTCAGGATTGATGGTAGTGTCTGGATACGTTATCATCCAGAAGAACGGCTGTTGGAAACACGCAGTGTGCTACCGACTCAGGCCGACGGGGGACATTCACCTGGGCTTCCGTGGTGCACGTGGTAGCCATCAAAGGCACTGCAAGTGCTGTGGACTAGGTGTGTGTTATTGTGGATCATCTACATCTTTCATCACTTGATATCTACTCCAATGGCGAAGGCATCTTCCATTAGATACCTGCCCGTGTCACAAGGTGAAAATCATATTACAATGATTTGAGGAACCGACAGTGAACATACGTTCATGTATTATTCACCAAAATCACCGGTTCTGAACCAGATGAAACACATCTAGTACGCTATCGGTTTCCTGCTCCACGCCCACAAATCACCGGCCTGTAATTTATGGGAACTGCGTGACGTGTGCACATACATCTGATAGAATCCATGCGGCGTTGAATCGCTGTTGTATTGGTTCTATAAGTGGACCAACACGCTGTTAAGCAAATAGTCACAATGTTCCGGCCCTGTCCTCTATGTCTGAGAATGTGGTGAGATGTACACTGACGTTCCGCCATAAAACTGCATAAAGTTTAGCGAATGACGCACATGGTAGAATGAAGACTGCTCTCACTTTCAAACTGGATAATTTCGTATGATTTTGTAATTGAAATGCGCTGATTTTGAGTTTTCAACCACATCCTAAACCCTAGGCATTCGTAGGCTATCATCAATCGCCTTTGTCGGGCGGAGTGGCCAGCGGTTCTAGGTGCTACAGTCTGGAACTGCGCGACCGCTACGGGCATGGATGTGTGTGATGTCCTTAGGTTAGTTAAGTTTAAGTAGTTCTAAGTTCTAGGGGACTGATGACTTGAGAAGTTGAGTCCCATAGTGCTCAAAGCCATTTGAACCATCAATCCCCTTTTAGTGGTAAGCATGAACCACCTGCGCCGCTTCAGCCTCAAATGAGTCGCGCCTATAGTTACTTCACCACTCCTTTCAGGCTGCTTCGAGAAGTGTATTTGACGTTAAAAGGAGTACTCCAACCTGATACCATGGTGTGGTACCTCAACAATAACAATGTCTTCAACCGCAGACTATTCGACGCGGCGGTCTCGTTCTACGAACTGAACAAGGCGGTCCAGTTTCATGGTCCGCCCAGTTGGCAGACGTCAGCCCTAGTGCCTTTCACCACTGTGGGCACGTAAACATGTTTAGGTAGAGACCATGTGAGATGTGCAGACATTGCGACGTTGCTTTCGTGCTGCCTGTAAAATCATTTGAATGCAGCTTGGTGTATTTGAGAATGAGTGTGTCTATCCACATTACGGTGTATGCTCAGGTCACCCATGAGGTCCACTTTAAATGCCTTCTCTAAGCCGCAGGACAATTGCCAAGAGCACATAAACTTCTCCATCCCAGACGTATATTAATTAAACGCATTATTTGTTCCTTATCTACTAGCGGTTTTCTCTCACTTTTGTACATAGTGGTAAAAATAACCATGTATATGGAGTTCCAGAAGCGAGCGAGGCATACTATATACTTTCATGGGATAGCTATATAGAACACTACAATACTTCACACCCAGTCACGTGAAGCAGATAGAATGGGAGGGGATCGAAATGAAATTTCATTGGTTGAGAGGGTAGATGATGTTATTTCAGTGATTACGAGATCGAGTCATATTTACACAGAAATTTGCAATATGGGCCCTTTCACCTGTATGACATTGCATTTCCACTGGCCTGTGTGCACGCACACATTCGATTGCGAAGGTCGTCGTAAAGCCATAGTATCCTCTCCTGAGGCAAGATGGCCAACAATTGTTGTAACTGGTTGATGACATCCCGGATACTGGCGCTGGATGGGGTTGACACCAGAGGTGGTTCCACATTTTTTTCACCAGGGACAAAGTTGTGAATTTTGCTGGCCACGAGACTTCCTCGGCAGCCGGTTTATGGAGACACATGCTGTGTGTGGATGAGCACCACTGTACTGTTGCACGAGAGGTAGCATGTGAGAACGTAGGATGTCCGTGCTGTACCGTTGTGCTCTCAGAGTTCCCGCAAGCACTGTGAGCCATGAACTGAAGTAATGTTCGATAGCTCCCCAACCATGATGCCAGAACTCCACTGAAGCGCCAAAGAAAGTGGTACAGGCATCCGTATTCAAACACAGAGAATGTGTAAACAGGCAGAGGACGGCGCTGGGGTCGGCAATGCCTATATAAGACAAGTGTCTGGCGCAGTTGTTAGATCGCTTTTAGCTGCTATAATGGCAGGTTATCAAGATTTAAGTGAGTCTGAACGTGGTGCTGTAGGCGGCGGACAAGCGATGGGACACAGTATTTCCGAGGTAGCGATGAAGATTTTCCCGTACGGATATTTCACGAGTGTGCCGTGAATATCACGAATCCGGTAAAACATCAAATCTCCGACATCGCTGTAGCCGGAAAAAGATCCTACAAGAACGGGCCCAAAGACGACTGAAGAGAACCGTTCAACGTGAAAGACGTGCAACTCTTCCTCAAATTGCTGCAGATTTCAATGCTGGGCCATCGACAAGTGTCAGCGCAAGAACCATCCAATGAAACATTATCCATGTGGGCTTTCGGAGCCGAACACCCACTCGTGTACCCTTGATGACAGCATTACACAAAGCTATAGGCCTCGTCTGGGCCCGGCAAAACCGATATTGCACTGTTCATGACCGGAAACATGTTGCCTGGTCGGATGAGTCTCGTTTCAGTTGTATTGAGCGGATGGATGTGTACGCGCTTGGAGACAATCTCGTGACTCGATGGATCCTGCATGTCAGCAGTGGACTGTTTAGTCTGGTAGAGGCTCTGCAGTGGTGTGGGGCGTGTACAGTGGGAGTGATAATGGACCCTGATACGTCTAGATACGACTCTGGCAGGTGACACGTACGGAATCATGCTGTCTGATCACCTGCATCCATTCATGACCATTGTGTATTCCGACGGACTTGGGCGATTCCACCAAGACAATGCAACACCTCACATGTCCAGATTTGCTACAGAGTGGTTCCAGGAAAACCCATCTGAGCTTAAACATTTCCGTTGGCCCCCAAACTCTCCAGACATAAACATTATTGAACACATCTGGGATGCCTTCCAATGTGCTGTTCAGAAGAGATCTACAACCCCTCGTACTCTTACGGATTTATGGACAGCCCTGCAAGATTCATGCTGGCAATTCCCTCCAGAACTACTTCAGACACTAGTCGAGTCCATGCCACGTCGTGTTGCGGCGTTTCTGCGTGCTCGCGGGGGTCCTATACGATATTACGCACGAGCACCAGTTTCTTTGTTCAAATTTTCAAATGTGTGTGAAATCCGAAGGGATCAAACTGTGGTGGTCATCAGACCCTAGAATTACACACTACTTAAACTAACTTGTGCTAAGAACGACACGCATACCCATGCCCGAGGGAGGACTCGTCCCTCCGGCGGGAGGGGCCACGCAACGCTTAACATGGTGTCTGAAACCGCGCGGCCACACCACGCGGCCAGTTATTTTGGCTCTTCAGTGTAGCATCGCTGTGCCTCTACAGAACACTGAACAAATAGGACCTCTCTCCAGGTCACCACCATATTCCCCAACGATGGTAATCAGGAATAGTGCAGAAACACGGTCCATTTCTTGTACTCTAATGGCAGACGCAGATGAGAAGGGGTTACGATGTGCTTGGCACAAAATACTGCGATTGCCCCTTGTGGTGGTCACGAGTCGACTGGAACCCTGCTAAGTGTATGCCTGCTCTCATTTTTCAGTGCAATCCAACACTGCGTCACTGACCACACTCGAATGCTCTACAAATCCGGGTACTGCAGAGATCGATGAGCCGGCCAAATGGAGATTCACAAAGAGGCCCCATACACACACTGTCAGGTACTGATAACGTCGCCTCAGCAGCGTCTTCGTGAACTTCACAGTGATTATTTAATATCTGACGTCGTTCACGATCCTTTCTTTACCTTGTAACAACACTACACAAGAATAATACTAATGCACTGCGGTTGCCATTCTACCTGTCGCAGAGAATTGCAAACTTAATCATCTACATACCCGCCGATTGACTTTCGAACACTTCTTCTGAATGTTTCACATTTTGTGTGGCAGTGAGTTATGGAGAAAAGTTGCTTGGACACGTTTCGTCAGCATTCGCCCTTTTATTACGTGCGTACACAAATATTTTATACTGATTTACATCTGTCTAGGAAATATATTCTGATTTTTAATTCTTTGGTAACTGTGTCACTTAAGTTATAAAGGAGACCGGGGAAAGATGACGAACAGGAACAAGATGATCAAGCACTTAGTCTAAGTTCATACTGTCAGGGACCACCAGCATACTAATACTACGGTACTTAAGCTTCACCCTGTGGGACTGTAAAACCTGCAACTGCCGGCAGTCCTTGCGTATGTTATTGCGTACATTTCCTGCCATGTTATAATTTTCAAGATGTTCATGATGCGCTCTTGTGGAATTACAGGTAAGATACTTGGTTATATCCAATTACCTCAGCCTATAAGCGTTTCCTAGTCGCTATTTATTCGAGTCGTATTCTTGTTAACCCTACTCCACGAGACTGAAGACTTAACTTAGCCGACTGGGACAAGTTTACGAATTCAAAAAACTATTGAGCACTGCTTCATTCAAAGCAGCAACAGATCAAAAGACGGTTAAAAGAATTCAGACGACGTGGACATGAATCTTATGATATCCTTGTGTTTGAAGTGCATGGTTTTGCTACGATGGAAGCTATAGATAGTGTTCTTGTTTCGGAGCACGCCGAAAGAGAAGATTCTCCTGCTGAAGTTACAATACTTAAAGCTAACCAACAAAAACTCTTGAAGATTCCCAAGATGAACCCCAGATAGAGTAGAATGAAGCCCTAGGACCTCTAATGTTTCGTGCTTCCACTAAGACAAAACATGGTGAAAATATTTTTCATATTGAACCATTGCCTAAAAAAATCACGAGCGAAGAAAGTAAAAGAGCAAGAGTTTTAATAAGGTGTCTATTAAACAGGTGCTAGCCGATAAGCAAGAATACAAAGTGAAACAAGAAAGTTTAAAGCAAGAAAGAAGAACTTTCTAGAAAAGTGTAATTCGGCGTCCCGAATGTGATTAGTCGCATGTCGACGTTTCTTCAGAAGACCGGATAGAATGCTTCAAATGCCACACATGGTAAAATGAGCACTGCTCAGACTTTGAGACTGGTAAATTGTGTACGGTTTTAGTAGCGAGATAACTTGTTTTGATTTACTTTAATTTACAACCCAATAAATCTTTCATTACATTCTGTTCAATGATAAATACGTGTCACGGTTTAATTAATTAGTATACGATCATATACTTTCTTAAAATAAAAATGCTTTCAACTTCTATAAGTATTGTCAGTTTGGCCTCATCGACAAAAAATGAATTTGTAGAAATGGTTTACTGTTAACGTCATTGACTTGTCCTTCTCTCTGCCACATTGCCTACTATATTATACATATCCCATCCCTTGCAAAAAAGGTTATACCATGTAAATTCAAGAGCAATACAGTCTTTGATTTGATTACTGACATATCAGTACTTCATCGTATCTGACTCCTTCAAGGAGGCCTCCATTTTCCGGTGGAACCTCCAGTTTCCAGGACATGCAAAATACGTCTCGGACTGAGACTACAGATCTCGCAAGAAACATCATATGAACTCAGTGATCACTGATTATAGTTGTACCCCGCGCTCTGTCAAGACAGGTTTTGCCAATTGGTATCATGACTATCCACTGTACTATCCTGTCATAGCTCCTTCTTTAGAAGGAAGAGTTTAAGAACATCATCAGGGACGTAGTCATTAGCAGTGGGGCAGAAAGAGATGCTAACTGAGGACGGCCAAATGTGGTTTCATCTCTAATTCGCCAGTAGTGTCTTAAACCACTTCGTTTCCTCACCCAGTACATCTGAAGCGTGATACAAATATTCAGTTGACATACTGTTCCTACTTCCGTACCGACCAAACTAGTGCAGAGCTTACGTTACTAGACGCATATTCATGAAGATCACTGTTTATAATCTGTGTCCTGCGGTCTTGACTTGGGTTTCCCGTAATTTCCATAAATCACTTAGGACGAAGACGTGGATTGGTTCCGTTAAACTGGTCATGGATGATTTCCTACAGCATTCTTGATCAGTCTCTGCTTGTGATGCGACTCTAATAACACGACATTAACTCATCGTTAAACCCGCGTCATCCTTTCTTCTTCCTTTTTTTTGCATAGTTTAAAACTAGATTTAAATCTGGAAGAATTATGTATCATATAGTGGTTCAGTGATAATGATTTTGGTCTACCTGGGAAACACTGTAGATGGATGAAGTATTGTACGAGAACAGTCGTGATTCAGTACCTAAATCTTGCAACATATGAGTATTAGCTGCCGCTCTCTTGAAAGCGGAAACAAGACAAATTTGATAGGCTAAAGCAGTGAAGAACTGTTTACATATAGCTCGAGCAAATAATCACACAGAGATACGCTGGTTGCAAGTCAATCACACTGCTCGTAAAGTTCGCCACTTGACGTCAAACACATGTCTCAGAGAATGGCTGCTCATCCTTTGTTGCTAGACAAGCGCGGGTGGTAAAGAGCTCATGCATCAGACGACTGGTTGTGCAGGGCCACCGTAAAGGCCTGCTAATGACTTCTTTAGCGACAGGTGGTCATGCATAGTAGCGACGGAACGCGCTTTACGAGCGCTCCGCCCACCTCTGCATTCACGCTGCAGACACGTTATGGGCGCAGCAGCAATTGCCCGCTGTAAAGGCTGACGCACTGCGTGAGGCTCGACGATATACATACAGTACCGTAACTTCTCGTCCGGTTACAGGGCACCTGGCGTGTGCGCCGCGAAGCTCAGACCGCGATACCGTCTCATGTTTGTTTCTTTCCTCCTCCTTTGCATGCCGGGCGCGAACTATCGTGGCTTGGTACCCAACAGGGTATGGAGTGAGCAATATACGGAAAGAATTATGTATATTGTGTATCAAAACAGTAAAGAAAGCGAGATTCAGAATAAAGACTGTTTTGGAGCTCTGCTCTGATCAGTTTCTTAGCAGAAGTCGATAAAATGTCAGTCTCAGTTCCATCGTGATAGAAGTTTATAGTACCACTAGCCACTTACATGTGGCTTTGCCTCAGCACGTTTACACCACATATATTGCTCCGACCTTCAACCTCTACCCTCTCTTTTCCATTTCCACCTCGTCCCCCTCTGTATCCTTCTTTCCCCCATCTCTCTGTCCATCTCCTCATACTCCTTATCGCTTTCCATCTTCTCCACTCTCTCCCTCTCCCTCTCTCTCTCTCTCTCTCTCTCTCTCTCTCTCTCTCCACTACCTCATCCCCCTCTAGGTTTGAATAGACACCCTATGGTGATCGAACTACTACACGGAATTTTTGGAATAAATAATGATAATGGCGCGTAGAAAACTTATTTTTACGTCTATATTTGATTATTAGTAGCACTGATAATCTCTTTGAAGTGACTGAACACGGAGCACTTAATTCTGTATGTTTGATATTGCCTAGCAGGAGGACACTATTCATTTAAAACAATACCACAGCCTGAAATCGTTTCACAATACATAAAAACACATGATAAACACTTGAACTTGTTTTAGGTTACTGTAAACTACACAAATCATAATTACTGAATTTAATGTTATTGAGCTTGCACAATGCCATGAATTTCCTTGAACGATTAATTAAAGAACAATATAGATCTGCTTGTCACTAATTGAGAATCACGTTGCTCGGACGGAACCGAGTAATTTTTGACTATGGCAATGTACTGAAAAGCCACCACATCGAGCTGGATAGTAATTAAGGTGGCATAGTACCTGGCATCTTCCATCCGTTGCATGAAGCGGCGTCTGCTGGCAATTTCGGCGTTAATTCCGACTATTTTCTCTTGTAATATAGCTACGCCGATACTCACGCACCATAACTTTTCACTGATGTTGCAGCACATAGAAATCACTGGATATAGGGTAATAATCAGCTATTTCCTTTAAATAATTGATTACACTCGGGGAATGCAATTTAAACTACAAAATTATTATTGCTTCCAAACTTTACACACTGTAGAGAACTTGGTTTCACTATCACACAAACTGATTCACAAAATATAAATGTACTGGTAATGGCCTCGTTATAACAACCACTGTTCATAATAATATTCTTGTAAGTTCGTTGCTACCGAAGTGAGCTCACCAATGGACCTCATCAGTTATTGAGATCACAATACGCCGCTGAATGCGGCTACTGGTGCCTTCACACCTCGCCGTTGGCACAAGCAACTCGTCGCAATTAACACAGCATTGCACCATGCAGTGCCATGTACCTCAGAGCGGGAAACCGTACTATTTTGCCGCTCACAGCCCATCTCCGTCGAAATACCGCATCTTACAAGCCTTAGTGTCCATTTAGCTTGTAGCCATACGATAAACGAAGTCCATATCTGTTTTCAGCTGACTTCTAAATGGTCTGTTAGCAACGTTACCGTAGCACACACCTGCAGTCACTTTTAAGCCACTTAACACTTGTTTTGCCTCAGAGCTACGCCAACTTACTTCCATCGCCAATATTACGTGCCAACCTGTATTCTTTTCTCATTCTCGGGGACTCCCCCCATCACTAAACATTATTTTACATTACGCCAAGTTCTCTATTTACAATTAAACATAGCATAGCATTACAATATTCAATTACAGTCATTTTCATATATTAAAGAAATATTACATTTACATTTTTACTACACATAACAATATTATTTAGTTTAATTCTTTTGTTATTTCGCTGTCAGAATGCAGCACATGCCAGACACTGTCTTCCGCATAGCGTTCTTTAATTTAGTTGCCACCAGGCGGAAGCACTACCGCTTTGCCTTCGGTTCTGGCCTACAGATGGCATAAGCCTCCACTTTCTCTACTGTTGTGCCTTGACTATGCCTGGCACTCACTAGACGGCACGTTGTCACATTACAATCTCCTACTCCTCCTCCCTCTGTGCCCAGCTCCCCCTCCCCCTCTATCTGTCCTTCCCCTACCCCTACCTCTTTCCACATCCTCCATCCCCTGTCTCTGTCCATCTCTTCATCTCCTACTACTCCCCTCCAACTCTGCCCACCTCCTCCCCCCTAACTTTGTCTATCTCCTCCTCCCCTCTCTCTGTCCATCTCTCCCTATACACTCTGTTTGTACACCTCCCCCTAGACCTCTGACTCTCTACATCTCATCCTCTCCCGATCTCCATGCATCTTCTTCCTTCTGCCCCTCTCTCTGTCCACCTCCCTCCCCCCTCCAATTTCTCTGTCCATCTCTAAGTGTCCATTTCCTCCTCCTCTTCTCCCTCTGTCTATACCTCCTCTCTTCTCTGCCCACCACATCCTCCCCTCTCTCACTATCCATTTCCTTCTCCCCACTCTCTCCACTCGGCTGTGCCGATATGCACACACAGCCCCTGGAATGCATTTCACTACTTCCTGCACAACACACCTGCGATGCAGGGCACTTGATAGTGCCACGTTTGGCAGCATTCCTAACCGAGGTGCGTGCGAGTAGGGAGGATCCCGGCGATATGGAAAACAGCTAGAGCAGAAGTCATTAAAAAGGGAAAGGCTAAAGATTTGGTATCACCGAAAAGCTATAGACCTACTTGCTTATTAAGCGTCTTCGCCAAAGTTCAGGAACGTTTGCTCTGTGATCGGTTGTAGGCGCACAGGGAGCTCTTGGGTCTAAACCAGTGTCAATATGGATTCAGAAAAAGGTGGTTAATACAGCTCTTCAGATTGTATAAAATTCGACAGCGAGGTTAGAAATCGCGCTCATCAACCTTTGGTGGCCTGCTGTATTCGCACACCTTTGAGATGTCATGGCCCCCAAATATCTGTATGAGAGCTTTGTAGATTATTCTGGTGGACGTAGTGTCCAAAGGCTTGCGGGGTAGAACAAGGTAATCAAAGAGGTTATCAAGGGCTGTCCTCAAGGCTTCACAAGTGGTCCACTGTTCTGGAATTTTAGCATTGATCCCTTGTTATTGGTAGATGCTACTGAAGGTGTTGTATACTCAGATGACATCATAGTAATTGTGTCAGCATACTCCAGGACGAGACTTGAGGAAAAGGCCAATGACGTGCTTGCTCAGATGCAGCATTGATGCAAGAGCAACAAACCGACTAAAAAAATGGTTCAAATGGCTCTGAGCACTATGGGACCTAACATCTGAGGTCATCTGTCCCGTAGAACTTAGAACTACTTCAACCTAACTAACTTAAGAACATCACACACATCCATGCCCGAGGCAGGATTCGAACCTGCGACCGTAGCGGTCGCGCGGTTCCAGGCTGAAGCGCCTAGAACCGGTCGGCGGCAACGACCGGCTCCTAAATTCGGCCATCGCGCTTATGAAGACTATGTAGCTCCCCAAGTCAGCAAAGTGAGTTGTTCCTCAATTTGTTGCAAACTGTACTCCTGTAGACGTGATGACGTTTTGAGTTTATATACAAGACGTTTCAAAGTCTTTGCATCAAATGTCTAGGGATGACAGATTACGTCCACTGAACAACTTTTGTTAGATGTAAAACAATCACTGACGCTTCCCGACGACGCTAGGCGTCTTTTTATTGAATTCGCTGGCTCTGGGACGACGAGATTTCACCGAACTAGCATGGTCTACTAATCATCTGTGCTGATCTAAATTCTACCTACACCAGATAATTTATAAAGTGATTTCCGACAAGAACACCTTAAGAATGACTGTCTCTGAGAGGAGAAAGGTATTCTCGAAGCACATTAAACTCTGCCTAGACTGACTGGTTTATAAACAATAAACTTTTCGTACGTGCTTTTCAGAGTGCCTCGAACCGGCCACCTCTGAAGCGCAAAACTCATACTAAAAGACGCTTAACGTTGCAGGGAAGCGTCAGTGAACATATTGTCTAACAAAAGTTTTTGGCAATTAGGTGATCTATCACCCCTAGACGTTTGAGGCAAAATCTTTGAAGCACCCTGTATCTGTGCCCCAACACGTATTCTCATTTGCCACAAATTAAAACCTCACTCTCATATCTGGAACCACTGCCGAAAAAAATGGTGTTATATCTTACGTTCCTCACACTTTGGTAACGTAAATATGAGGAGCGTCACTTATTTTTGTTCTATGTTTAATTTTTTTAATTCTGGTACCTAGCAAGACACGTAAGGAAGAATAAATATGTTTTGCGATGACGTTTTAACGCTTGTCAATGTTGACGTTGAACCTCTTTACAAAAATGCCAGAGAAATATGTTAAAATTGAACAGAAAGGCTGCCGGAATCATCTATTACGATGCAAACACCACCAAATGGGACTCTTATGCCAGGCTGCGCTGTTGTTTCAAACTTTTCGACTGTTTACTTGTTTCGACACCAGCTGTTCACTTAAACGTAAGTGAGTTCGCACATCTAAAATAGTTTTCCTAAGCCTCTGCTGATCTGCTAGAAATCAGTGTATAGTTTCGTTTACAAGAATCGCAGCTGACCCTGTATCTGTATCGTAAAAGATGTGGTCAAAAACTAATACGCTTTGTGGTAATAGCTTAGGTCTATAAGACGATTCTTGTTGCGCATAACAGTAAAACCTGACATGAGAGCCCTACCTAGCCGCGTCTGTTCCGCAAGTATTTTTGGTAGTACACTGACGCTGTGCTTAACTGAATTTCCCGCAAAAAGTCTGAAAAACTGTCTGAGTTAACTTAAGATTACAAAATGGCTCTGAGCACTATGGGACTTAACATCTATGGTCATCAGTCCCCTAGAACTTAGAACTACTTAAACCTAACTAACCTAAGGACAGCACACAACACCCAGTCATCACGAGGCAGAGAAAATCCCTGACCCCGCCGGGAATCGAACCCGGGAACCCGGGCGTGGGAAGCGAGAACGCTACCGCACGACCACGAGCTGCGGACTTAAGATTACAGATTCTGATCTGGAATATAAGTAGAACCGCACTTCTGGACGTGAACTTCTTCACGCAAGTTACTTGTTATGAATGTGATTTTAATTACTCTAAAATGCATCTGACAGTCTGTAAATTAGATTGCATAAAAGGACAGTTCTCAGCGTTACTGAGAATGACTAACTGTTACGTGTTGAATTTACGTGAAATTTCACTAATTGGAAACGGTTCCTAATATTTTGTCAAAAATGTTCCTTTAGGCACTACAAAAATTCTTACAACAGATTCTTGCAATGGATAACTTGACTGTACTCCAACTACACTGCAAGTGATGATCTAAAATAAATGACTGCACGGCAGTTTTCCTTCTTATTGTTATTTTTATTTAAGTCGCTGTTTTAGCAGATTAGTTTTTGATTCTCTTTACAAAATTATTATTATTGTTCACGTGGAAGCACAAGGTGTGACAATGCAAATTTTACCGAACAAGTGGGGATACGCTTTGTAAAATATCTATACATGGCAAAGGGAATGCTTCGATATTCAGTCCTTTCTTTCGAAGTAAAGTCTCTTTATAAAATCGTTTTAAAAATCATCCTACATCCTCAGGCTACACGTCATGGAACATCTCGAATGGAAATCTCTGAGCGGAACCTCGGTTGTGCAAGCTGCTCATTTCGCCATGATGAGACGACCTCTCTCTCCAAGACTCCACAACTGCTTCTTCGCAAGGCTGCAATGCGACTCCACCGTTGCCTATAGCTTGCCCGCGCTTTTCTCAATAACACAACCTTTGGAAATCAGAGACTGTGTTTCGCTCAAGTGTTCAGAAAGCAAAAATTTTTGAAATGTTAATATTCCTAATAAACAGATAATTTTCGTTATATTTGTTTCCAAAGATACACCAAGTGGTAATATACCAAACTAACTGTGATTTACTAGCATTCACTTAGTGTATAAAACTTCCAGCCGCATAGCCGACTCGGGCGCCCTGCCATTAATTTTAGCATATTCCTCCTGTACTTTTGCAAAAGGTTTCAACGCTAAAATTACCTGTTTCAAACTCGGTGGCTACAATTGTGTGCATTAACAGTTTTTGTGTCTTAGATACAACAGAAATGTTTTCTTCCTATGGAAACCTGAGGTACACATTTTTTTGAATGTTCAAACTTTTCATCACGCGTAAATGCTGCCATCTGTTGGTCATCGCTATGAAAATATCTGCAAGCCAGTGGAGCAGTGCGCAGCAGCTCGTGACAGCGTGCAGCATCTCACGACCACCAGAACACAAGGATGTGGTGTGTTCGCTAAAGTCCACGGTCTATTTGAATATTGTTAATGTTATTTAGCACGGTTTATTATTTATTACAATACAGAATATTTCGTAATTAGTTATTTTTGTCCATAAAATGGAGACCAGTGAACAAAGTATGTTTTGAAATTAGATAATGTTTTTGTATAAATCTTGCATCTAAAGTCATAAAAAATCACCTAAGAGCATTACCACATAAATACAAAAATATTTCCTCCAGAAAACACTCAGGTCTGAATGGGGTAATATCGTTATAGCGCTGTACTCGTCTTCTCAAGAGCCTGCGGAACCTGTTAAAAATGTATGTAGTTCCTGGATAGTCTAAACAATGACAAGAATTTATTGAAGACATACAACCGTAACAGACAATGGCGAGTAATTTAAACTGACGGTGACTGCGCAGTCGCACAGAGTAAAGGGAGTAATATTCAAAAATATTAAAATCAGGTAATGAATTTATCCTACTAAAAAAACAGAAAGCCAAACAGTACTTCACTGTACAAAATGTGCAATACTCAGTAATAATTAATATATTAAAAAAAGAGGAGAAGCAAATAAAATTAGCCAACAGAACACACTCGATGTTCAGTATCTGTTAATAGAGTCCATGGCCTTGATGAATTATACACTGCGAATTAATTAGAGTTACCACAATGCCTGTGATATTTCGGACAGTCTGTTCTTCAGATACGTACGCAACGTTAAGACAAAGCCAGTTTAATTCACCGGTCACCCTCAGTTAAATCTACAGCCCAACTTAAAGCTTCTGCTCAAAATCAGCCCCACAGAAATTTGATAGCAGTGTAAATTAACAGTCAAACTCGCACAGAGCAATTGCATATACCCACCATATAATTCCCGTAAATATGATACCGCGTATATTGCAGGCGAGCTTACAACATGCACCCGAGCCTGGAGAGAGCCGCATGCAAAATACGTACACACAAATCACAAGTTAACCCCAGTTTCCACACCCGAGTAAGCACACATCACAGACTGCTTTACTGAAATCACACTGGATATGCAGTGCTTGTTTCCATCAAACTATGAAGCATGGCACCGCATCCTTCGCACACCATAGGTGCAGGGGGAGTTCTTCATAATCCTCCATAATCAGGTTCGAGTGATTATATGCAATACCGTTAAATTTTCGTTTGAAAAGACAAGTGAAGAAGCAAATATCTCATTAATAACTGTCCTTGAGAAGACTGCTCAATAACGAGAGTACAGCATGGCTATAAGTGCTCCCCAGTGCTTCTCAACACTCCCAAAAGACGAAATCCAAGTTTTCTCACCTCCTGCCTATCATGGTACTTGCAGTGAATCCTGATGCATTTTGGAATTCCTGTTTGATGGTCTGGCTAGTTGTCTGCCCATCATGCATTACGACCCTCTTCAACTGTCGGCGGTCTCTGTCAGTCAACAGACGAGGTCAGCCTGTACGATTTTGTGCTGCACGCGTCCCTTCAGGTTTCCATTTCACTATCACATCGGAAACAGTGGACCTAAGGATGTTTAGGAGTGTGAAATATCGCGTACAGACGTATGACGCAAGTGATACCCAACACCTGACGATATTCGAAGTCCGTGAGTTCCGCGGAGCGGCCCATTCTGCTCTCTCACGATGTATAATGACTACTGAAGTCGCTGATACGGAGTACCTGGCAGTAGGTGGCAGCATAATGCACCTATGAAAAGCGTTAGATTTTGGGGGTGTCCGGATACTTTTGATCACATAGTGTAAATTAAAACACCGTGCATGATGCAGCTGTTATTCACGCATCTAAGTATGTGAAGTCATGTCTCCTGAACTGTGTATCGCAGAATGATACAGTTTTCTACGTACATTCATCTGCGTACTTGAATACTGTGTGCTGAATGTGTCACGAATACAGTTAGCAGTAACGAAGAAATGAATTAAAACGTTATGCTTCTTGAAGTAGTTTTACAGCGTGAACAACGACAATGTAGTAACTGATAAACTATTTTCCTTTCACCATTTTGTGAGGGGTGTCGGAGAGAAAAAGTTTCGTAAAGGTTTCAAATTATGTGTGAAGTTAGTTGCAAGTGGTCTCATTCTCAAATACTGGATGAATAAAGTAAGGGTATCCGCGCGTCGTGGGGTACACTTTTTCGCCCCCGTCCCTTTCACGGATGGAGAGTTCTTACCCCTGTAGCGATTATCTGCAGACAGTGAGTGGTAAGAGTATCACTGTTTACTGAAATTGGTCCACTGGTTCAGTAGGAGATGTGGTACATACCTACACACATACATACCCGCATACACACTTGTATATGTATATTCATTTTTATAATACGTATGGTTTGCCAATATCTTCGTCCGAGACACTGTCTTATTTGCTACATACTTTGCCCTTTTCTGTATTCTAGAACGCCGGCAGGGGTGGCCGAGCGGTTCTAGGCGCTACAGTCTGGAACCGTGCAACCGCTACGGGCGCAGGTTCTAATCCTGTCTCGGGCATGGATGTGTGTGATGTCCTTAGGTTAGTTAGATTTAAGTAGTTCTAAGTTCTAGGAGACTGATGACCTCAGCAGTTAAGTCCCATAGTGCTCACAGCCATTTGTAGTATAGCGAAAAAACAGTTTACTTCAAACAGCTATATTTGTCGAACCTAACCCGTTAGTACGATCGTTTGCAGACTCTCTAGGTATAGTTTAAAAGCCAAGCAATGTAGACTGCACTTCTCCTGCTGCGCAGTGTCGTTCCCGACGGAATACGTAGTAATGTTTCACAGAACAGTTTTTCTTTCTTCCGAGAACTTTTCAAAGTGGAGTGCTACTAGAACTACTCGTATATCAGATTCATAGGAGTGCGTAGACTGCACATTCATTATCGTCTCTGAGGTGGCTTAGGAGCCTCACATTTGTTCTAAAAAAGTATGATTCATTCTTAATATTTTGTTGTACTATTTGGACACAGTAAGGAAGTTCTCATATTTTGTCTGAAATAATAAGTAACATTTTACTGTCAGGGGAGTCATTAATTTGCAGCTTTTACCCTGTAGTTAATTGTGTCACTTGGACTAACAGTTGTTATTCAATTTGAAGTTTATTTTAGCCGACACTGCAATTTAGTTAAGAGTGTGGTTGGTGTTTGCGCAAGAATGATCAATGATTGCTCCCCATGCAGTCACTAATTTGACACCGTTAATCGAAGCCAGTAAAGCTGCATGCCCTCGGGAAAAATTACGGCTGTAATATCCCCTTGCTTTCAGCCGTTCGCAGTACCGGCACAGCAAGGCCGTTTTGGCTAGTGTTACAAGGCTAGATCAGTCAATCATCCAGACTGTTGCCCCTGCAACTACTGAAAAAGCTGCTGCCCCTCTTCAGGAACCACACGTTTGTCTGACCTCTCAATAGATACCCCTCCGTTGTGGTTGCACCTACGGTACGGCTATCTGTATCGCTGAGGCACGCAAGCCTCCCCACCAACGGCAACGTCCATGGTTCATGGAGGGTGCGTGGAGGGTAAAAATCGTAGAGGGAGACCAAGAGATGAATACACTAAGCAGATTCAGAAGGATGTAGGTTGCAATAGGTACTGGGAGATGAAGAAGCTTGCACAGGAAAGAGTAGCATGGAGATATTAAACCAGTCTCTGGACTGAAGACCACAACAACAACAACAACAATCGGAGCCACTACTTGTCGTTTCTCAAGTGTTCTGAAATGCAAATAAATATCGTGTGGCTCACCGGCGACTTTCGTGTACCGTGCCTCTGCTCTCTTAGCTGAGTCAGAAAAAGTAGTACGACGATCCAGCACGTCTACCGTCGTCCCCTGCCCTACTGTGCCGTCTGCGTAGGTACAGGACAAGTTACTTTGCTCTTACTTTACCAATCAATCGTTTCCAACAAGGGAACCTCCCCATCGCACCCCCCTCAGATTTAGTTACGACTTGGCACAGCGGATAGGCCTTGAAAAACTGAACACAGATCAATCGAGAAAACAGGAAGAAGTTGTGTGGAACTATGAAAAAAAAGCAAAATATACAAACTGCGTAGTCCGTGCGCAAGATAGGCAACATCAAGGATAGTCTGAGCTCAGGAGCGCGGTGGTCCCGTTTTTAGCGTGAGCTGCTGCGGAACGAGAGGCCCTTGGTTCAAGTCTTCCCTCAAGTGAAAAGTTTAATTTCTTTATTCTCGCAAAGTTATGATCTGTCCGTTCGTTCATTGACGTCTCTGTTCACTGTAATAAGATTAGTGTCTGTGTTTTGCGACCGCACCGCAAAACCGTGCAATTAGTAGACGAAAGGACGTGCCTCTCCAATGGGAACCGAAAACATTTGATCGCAAGGTCATAGGTCAATCGATTCCTCCACAGGAAAACACGTCTGATATATTCTATACGACATTGGTGACGGCATGTGCGTCACATGACAGGAATATGTTGTCGACCCACCTAACTTGTACATCTGGCGAATGGGTAAAAAGATTCTTCTACCTTTCGATGTTTGTTTAGGTGTAGCGTCCCCATATTACGACGCAGTTACCTCGCATCGGACGGACGGACGGATGGAGAGATAATAATTGTGTGAAAATAAGAAATTAAACTTTTCACTCGAGGTAAGGCTTGAACCACGGACCCCTCGTTCCGCAGCTGCTCACGCTAACCACGGGACCACGGCGCTCCTGAGCTCACGCTATCCTTGATGTTCCTTATCTTGCGCATGGACCACTCAGTTTGTATATTTTGATTATTTTTTTCATAGTTCCACACAATTTCTTCCTGTTTTCTCGATTGATCTGTGTTCAGTTTTACAAGGCCTATCCACTGTGCCAACTTATAACTAAATCTGAGGGGGATGTTATGGGGAGGTTCCCTTGTAAGTTCTGATTCGCATTAATTACGGGTGATTTCTTCATTTTGTTTTGAGGTGTTTCTGAGTGTGCAGTTCGGCAGAAGAGCGAATACAAGGCCTTGCCAGCTGCCCAGTGTTACAGAAAGAAAAATCCCCGCCCGCTATTACGGAAGGGAAGCGGGGGCAGCGCACAGGGGCGGGTTTAGCGCCGGCACACAGCTCGGCGCCGCGCGGCCGTTTTTGTCGCTGGCGGCGTGTACCAGGCGGAGGGCGGGTGGTGTTTACGCGTCACTGGCCGCGGCAGGCTGTCACTCGTCGTGTGATACGCGCCCTCAGCCGTCCGTTTGTCCCCTAATTATGTGTGCCCGCCACATTTGCGCCCTTTTCGATCACAGCGCGCTTTTAATTATGCACAGCTTCGTATTTTAATTAGTTTACTCTTTACCGAACCGAGACCCGCGCACTCACACACAGACACACACGCACACACACACACACACGAAAGCTCGCACGGTTCTGCCTAAAAATAGAAAAAAAAGAATAAATAAAAAGATAAAACAGAAGGGAAAAAAGATCGCTCCGGCAGCGCGGCCGGCGAAGAGAGCTGTTTTGTTTGCGGGCGGGCATGTCAGTACACAAAGTGCGCTGTTTTGTTACAGCGATAATTAATAATGGCGCGCGCCGCTTTTGCGGTAATTTAAATGGTGGGTGGAGGGGGGAGGGAGAGGGCGTGGAGGCCGCAAGAACGACCCGGCCGCGGTCCGCCGCCCATTGTCCCGCGACACAGGCCTCGAGAGTCAATAACGACGCCAATTCCGCCTTCTGTCGCGTAATTACTCGGCGCGTCGCCGTGGAGGATCGGACAGCTTAGCTTACGCAAAGAGGCCCTCTCCTCGCGCGCCGATGAACGACGGCTGGGTGACTGTCGTCCTCTGTGGCGGATGATCGAACGACGCCGGCCGTTCCGCCGATTGACACAGCTGGCGGTAACTTGTAATTACCGGCGCTGTGTTTATGCTACCTGCGGCGCCGCGGCGTGCACAGGTGCGAAGCAAGGACTGAGACGAATCGACTCGCGGCGCGTAATGGCCTTTCAGAGTGGATAATGAAGCCTCTCTAGAGGCTACTAACAGCAGTGCTTGTACAGAGAGACGAAACGGCAAACACTACCTGACACAGCACTGCCTGCGCTCGCTAGGCGTCTACCTCCCTCATCTTGTGTACGTACAGCCTAATTGCCCTCACAGTTTCTTGTTCACTGTTCTACACTGACGATATTAATCAAAAACTTTTTTCGTTCTCCTCTACAGTGCAGTCACTGTCGATAGCCACCCCATTTTTTGTTATGTTCTTATTACCAGGAGTTATTATCAGGTACGGTTGTTAAATATTGATGTTTTTCGTTATTCAAGTGACTTTTTTTTCCTTTCTGGATACACTACTGCAATTCAGACTTTGTAGCCATTGTCAAGTGATTCTATAGTCAGCATATGCACAAAGCTTAGTACATTATTACACTATTGCAATTTATACCATCAAAAATCACACCGAGTATACTCTTTCTCTGTCCTTTGGAAATTAGTTATATTGCATGTTTACCTTATTTATATCCATGAAGTTTGCGATTACCAATATTTAATAAAAGAATAAAGGTCCTGATTTCTGTCAGTAAACCTACATCGATTAGTAAAATACATGCACTGCATATCTTATTAGGCAACGGCCTCGCCGCAGTGGATACACCGGTTCCCGTGAGATTACCGAAGTTAAGCGCTGTCGGGCGTGGTTGGCACTTGGCTGGGTGACCATCCAGGCCGCCCAGCGCTGTTGCCATTTTTCGGGGTGCACTCAGCCTCGTGATGCCAACTGAGGAGCTACTCGACCGAATAGTAGCGGCTTCGGTCCATAATACCATCATAACGACCGGGAGAGCGGTGTGCTGACCCCACGCCCCTCCTATCTGCATCCTCAGCTGAGGATGACACGGCGGTCGGATGGTCCCGGTAGGCCACTCGTGGCCTGAAGACGGAGTGCATATCTTGTTACCAATTACAGTACGTTAGTAAAAGCCTGAGTGTCACAGATGTGCTTTATTTATGTCATCTTAGAATTATCTTTGGCCCATGTGTAAAACTGTTGACAACTTAAATGGTACTTTCAGTTCGCACTTTAGCACGGCGTATTAGTGACATTAACACGACGATCCCTATGTCTTCAAGTAATGAATATGATGTTCTTGACGTCTTTGACGACAAGCAATACAACTAATTCCAAAAGAATAATAATGGCATATTACATAATAACTATACCCTCGGTACGAGTTTTCATAGTATACGTTGCTATGTTGTAATAATGTAGGCCTAATAGTGCAGAAATGTGTGTATTAGTGGCAGGATCACTTGACAATGGTTGCGAAGCTGAAATTAAATAGTGTCTCCAGATGAAACAAAAAAATTACTGTCAAATGGCGAAAGCATTATCATTCAGAACATCTGTTGAGGTTGGTCCACAAGTTCGTAGCGCTTTCGTTTTACATGTTGGTATTCCGATCATTATGGCCTTATTTATTTATTGACATATTTTATTTGTATTTCACCGTTGGTATCTGAGTTTAAATCTGTCATTTGGAGATAGTGGGTGGAACTGTGGACGCTAGAAAATGTAGTGCCGACATCTTCCGTTTGAGTCAGGGGAGGGATGACAGTAGAGGGGCATTCACAAACGTTTGCGACGTGTATGGAAATAATGCCATTGGAGGATCGCTTTGACTTTAGTGGCTGTTCACATTCAGGAAGATCTACGAGGTTGATGAAGATAGTTTAAACGCATTAAACCACGATGATCCACATCAGGGTACTCGAGAACTGGCAGATGTGATGAACTGTGATCATCCCACCATCGTGCGACACTTGCATGCATTGGGGAAGATTTAAAAATCGGTTGTATGCGTACCGTATGCTCTAAGCCAAGGTCACAAAAATCAGCGGATGGCCGAATGTGCCTCTCTGCTTGCTAGTCATCAATTGCTCCTGAACAACGCCGACTATTCCCATACTGTATCGTTATTGGTGATGATAAATGATGTCTTTATACTAACGTAAGGAAAAGAAAAGAAGGGCAGAGCCCAGACAAAACATAACTTCCCGTACAAAGACCTTCGTGCATTCACGAAAGTCAATGTATCCATCTGCTGGAACAGCGACTGTGCCGTGTATTACGAATTGCTTCCCTGAGGTGAAACCATCACTGCTGACATTTATTGTCAACAACTGCGACGTCTTCCAGACGCAATCGGAAAACAACTGCCAGGAAGACTGCATGAAGTGATGCTACTCCACGATAACGCCGTCCCGCATTCTGCTAGACTGGCAAATAACACAATGCAAGAGTTGGGTCGGGAAGTCATTCCCCGCCCATCTTATTCACCTCGTCTCGCGCCTTCAGATTTTCACCTTTGCCGCTCTCCATCGAACAACGTTCAAGGAACTTCCTTTCCAGATGTAAATGCGCTCCGAACGTGGCTCGACTAGTTCCTCGTCTTAAAACCACTTGATTTCTACAGTCACGGAGTCGAAAAGCTACCCCATCGTCGGTAGTCTGTTGTAAAGGAGAACATATTATTGATGACTAAAGTCTCTTTTAAGCCAAGGGTCTTGCCGCACTCGTAACACCGGTTCCCGTCAGATAACCGAAGTTAAACTCTGGCTATCACTTGGATGGGTGACCATCCGGTCTGCTGAGCTCTGTTGGCAAGCTGGATGCACTCAGCCTTTGTGAGGGAAATTGAGGGGCTACTTGACTGAGATGTTGCGGCTCCAGCCACGAAAACTGAGAGCGGCCGGGAGAGCGGTGTGCTGACCTCACGCCGCTCCGTATCCGCATCCAGTGACGCCTATAGGCCGAGGATGACACGGCGGTCGGTCGGTACCGTTAGGGTCTTCCGAGACCTGTTCGGACCGAGTTTAGTTTAATTAAAGCCTCTGTTATGTGTCTCTGGTGTGTTTATTAAACTTGTGAAAAAACGCTAAGAACTTACGTACCAATCCTTTTACGTAACATTATCTGTTAGAAAAAAAGAACTCTTTTTTCTCTCATAACTTCGTTTGATGAAGCTCTCCATCACCTTTCTATATGGCATCATTTCATCGCTATTTATCCCTATTTATTTTGAGTTACACTATGTGATGAAAAGTATCCGGGCACCCCCAGAAACATACGTTTTTCATATTAGATGTATTGCGCTGCCGCCATCTTCCAGGTGCTCCATATCAGCGACTACAGTCGTCGTCAGACATCGTGAGTTCCGCGGAGCGCCCGATTCTGCTCTCTCACGGACTTCGAACATGGTCAGGTGATTGAGAGTCATTTGTTCATACGTCTGTATGCGATATTTCCACACTCCTAAACATCCCCAGGTCCACTGTTTCCGATGTTGTAGTGAAGTGGAAACGCGAGGGTCACGTACACACAAAAGCGTACAGGTAGGCCTCATCTGTTCACTGACAGAGACCGCCGACAGTTAAAGAACGTCGTAATGTGTAATAGGCTGACATCACACAGGAATTCCAATCTGTATTAGGATCCCCTGCAAGTACTATGACAATTAGGCGGAGGTGAGAAAACTTGGATTTCGTGGTCGAGCGGCTGCTCATAAGCCACACATCACGCCGGTAAATGCCAAACGACGCCCCGCTTGGTGGGAGGAACGTAGACATTAGACAATTGAACAATGGAAAAACGTTGTGTCGAGTGACGAATCACAGTACACACAATGTGGCAATCCGATGGCAGGATGTGGGTATAGCGAATGCCCGGTGAACGTCATCTGCCAGCATGTGTAGCGCCAACAGTGAAGTTCGGAGGCGATGGTGTTATGGCGCGGTCGAGTTTTGCATGGAGGGGGCTTGCACTCCTTGTTGTTTTGCGTGTCACTATCACAGCACGGGCCCACATTGATGTTTTAAGCATCTTCTTGCTTCCCTCTGTTGAAGAGCATTTCGGCGATGGCGATTGCATCTTTCAACACGATCGGGCACCTGTTCATAATGAACGGCCTGTAGCTGAGTGGTTACACGACAATAACAACCTTGAAATGAACTGGCCTGCACAGAGTCCTGACCTGAATCCTAAAGAACACCTTTGGGATGTTTTGGAACGCCGACTTCGTGCCAGGCCTCACCGATCGAAATCGATACCTCTCCTCAGTGCAGCACTCAGTGAAGAATGGGCTGCCATTCCTCAAGAAACCTTTCAGCACCTGATTGAACGTATGTTTGTGCGTGTGGAAGTTGTCATCAAGGCTAAGGGTGGGCCAACACCATACTGAATTCCAGCATTACTGATGGAGGGTGCCACGGCCTTGTAAGTCATTTTCAGCCAGGTGTCCGGATACTTTTGATCACATAGTGTATATACCGCTACAGTTACCCCCTCGGCTGCTCTTTACTGTTCCTGGTTTTCTGTCCATCTTTCCTACTGACTCTCATTGATTCTGAAAGGTGATTCTTTTTTGCTTTTAACATCTTTCTCAACTATAGCTTTATGTCTGCGATTTTCATTTCAGAAAGGCTTCCGTAGCACCACCTTGTCACAGTCTTGGGTGCCTGAGCCTAATCCTAGGCTACCAAGTGTCCCTGATACCCAGGCGCTCAGCACCAGACGTGTCCACGTTCTGTCTACTGGAATCCCACTTTGAATTTTTCTACCCTGTTTAATTTTTGTTGTCAATGTACTACATTACCCGAAGGAGAGACGCAGGTGCATTTTTAGCAGAACTAGTGAGCTATTTCCCTCTTTTCTTCTTTCTTCAAAATTTGGTAGCGGGGGCTGTGTGGGAGAGACTGGGTGGTGTTTTAGGTTAGAGGGTCTCAGGGAGCCACAGAAGGGGCGTCAGTCTAAAAGTGGGCAGCTAAAACACAGTAAGGTAGTTGTAGAAACGATTGGTATTGTAGTTGTAAATTGTCGTAGCTGTGTTGGGAAAGAACCAGAGCCCCAAGCCCTCATAGAAAGCACTGAAGTTCAAATAGTTATAGGTACAGAGAGCTGGCTAAAGCCGGAATTAAGTTCAGCCGAAATTTTTTCAAACTATCTAAAGTGTTCAGAAAGGATAGATTAAATGCAGTTGGTGGTGGAGTATTTATGGCTGTCAGAGGTAGTGTGCCTTGTAGCGAAATTGAAGTAGATAGTTCGTGTGAAATAGTATGGGTAGAGGTTAAACCTGACAATCGGACTAAACTATTAACTGGATCGTATTACCGACCCCCCGATTCAGAAGATGTAGTTGCTGAACAGTTCAAGGAAAACCTGAGTATCATTTCAAATAAGTACCCCGCTCATACGATTATAGTCGGTAGTGACTTCAATCTACCCTCGATATGCTGGAAAAATTATACGTTTAAAGCCGGCGGCAGGCATAAAACCTCATCCGAAATTGTGCTGAATGCTTTCTCAGAAAATTACTTTGAACAATTAGCTCATGAGCCCACTCGAAGAGTAAATGGTTGCGAAAGCATACTTGACCTTTTAGCAACAAATAATCCGGCACAAATAGTGAGTATTGTGACAAATACAGGGATTAGCGACCACAAGGCAGTTGCTGCTAGGTTGAATACCGTAACACCTACAACCATCAAAAAGAAACGCAAAATATAACTATTTAAAAAAAGTTAATACAAATGCTCTTAATGCCTTTTTAAGGGACAGTCTTCACTCCTTCCGGTCTGATCATGTAAGTGTAGAAAAGTTGTGGAATGTTTTCAGAGTGATAGTATCGACGGCAATTGAGAGATATATACCACACAAATTAAGAAGTGATGGTCCTGATTCCCCATGGTACACAAAAGGGGTCAGATCGTTGTTGCAGAAGCAACGAAAAAAGCATGCCAAATTTAAAAAAACGCAAAATCCCCAAGATTGGCAAAGTTTTACTGAAATTCGAACTATAGCGTGCACTTCAATGCGAGATGCTTTTAATAATTTCCACAACGATATTGTGTCTCGAAATCTGGCAGAAAACCCAAAGGGATTCTGGTCATACATAAAGCACACCAGTGGCAAGACGCAATAAATAACAACGGTGAAGTCATTGATGACAGTGCCACTAAAGCAGAGTTATGAAACACGGTTTTCCGAAACTCCTTCACCGAAGAAGACGAAGTAAATATTCCTGAATTCCAATCAAGAACAACTGCCAAAATGAGAAACATAGAAGTAGATATCCTCGGAATAACGAAGCAGCTTAAATCACTTAATAAAGGCAAGGCCTCCAGTCCAGACTGTATACCAGTCAGGTTCTCCTCAGAGTATCCTGATACAATAGCTCCACATTTAGCAATTATATAAAACCACTCGCTCACAGAAATATCCGTACCTAAAGACTGGAAAATTGCTCAACTCACACCAATACCCAAAAAGGGAAGTAGGAGTAATCCGCTTAATTACAGGTCTATATCACTAACGTCGATTTGCAGTAGGGCTTTAGAACATATATTGTATTCGAACATTCTGAAGTACCGGTACCTCGGAGAAAACGATTTATTGATATGCAGCCAGCACGGATTCAGAAAATATCGTTCTTGTGAAACACAACTAGCTCTTTATACTCAGGAAGTAATAAGTGCTATCGACAGGGGATGTGAAATTGATTTCATATTTTTAGATTTCCAGAAGGATTTCGACACCGTTCCTCACAAGCGTTTTCTAACCAAACTGCTTGCCTGCGGACTATCGCCACAGTTGTGCGACTGGATTCGTGATTTCCTGTCAGAAAGGTCACAGTTCGTAGTAATAGACGGAAAGTCATCGAATAAATAGAAGTAATATCCGGCGTTCCCCAAGGAAGTGTTATTGGCCCTCTATTGTTCCTGATCTATGTTAACGACATAGGAGACAATCTGAGTAGCCGTCTTAGATTGTTTGCAGATGATGCTGTCATTTACGTCTTGCAAAGTCATCAGATGATCAAAACGACCTGAAAAATGATTTAGATAGGATATATGTACGGTGCGAAAAGTTGCAATTGACCCTGAATATAGAAAAGTGTGAAGTTATTCACATGAGTACTAAAAGAAATCAGCTAAATTTCGATTACGCGATAAGTCACACAAATCTGAAGGCTATAAAGTCAGCTAAATACTTAGGGATTACAATTGCAAGTAACCTAAATTGGAACGATCACATTGGTAATATTGTGGGTAGAGCAAACCAAAGACTGCGATTCATTGGCAGAACACTTAGAAGGTGCAACACGTCTACTAAAAAGACTGCTTACACCACGCTTGCCCGCCCTATTCTGGAGTATTGTTGTGCGGTGTGGTATCCGCATCAGGTGGGACTGAAAGATGACATCGAAAAAGTATAAAGAAGGGCAGCTCGTTTTGCATTATCGCGAAATAGGGGAGATAGTGTCAGAGACATGATACGTGAATTGGAGTGGCGATCATTTAAACAAAGACGTTTTTCGTTGCGACGGGACCTTCTCATGAAATTTCAAACATCAACTTCGACTGCGAAAACATTCTTTTGGCACCCACCTACAAAGGGAGAAATGATCATCACGATAAAATTAGAGAAATAAGGACTCGCACTGAAAAATTTAAGTGCTCGTTTTTCCTGCGTGCCGTTCGAGAGTGAAACGGTAGAGAGATAGGTTGAAGGTGTTTCACTGAACCCTCTGTCAGGCACTTTATTGTAAACAGCAGAGTAATCAAGTAGATGTAGATGTGAAGACAGTCGATTTCTACATAAAGCTGAGAACTTCCTGTACTGCTTGTATCGTCTGGTGAAAGGACAGGTTCTTCATTGTTTTAGAGTACCATCTAAACGCAAAAAGAGTAATGGTACCATCATCATTGTAGAAGAGATGATGTAGTGTCCCTCTGTAAGTAGGGCTTAGAATAATACGGTAACAACGAAAATCAACGGGGCACTGACAGACAAAACTAAAAGAGGACAGTGGCTGACACGGTAACTTACAGTAACATTACAATCTTATTATGGACTGTCAAAAGCCAAATTGTTCCACACCGTGCCCAAAATCAGTATTATTGTACACTGCACAGCGCTACACATATTTTAGTTTCTCACAAATGCGCTTTAGGCAAACCCGATTCATCACGTTTAAAACATTTGCTGTTCAAAGTAAGTGGCTTGTCACTTCGTTCTCTATCCCCAGCCGTCCCCGCCGCCCCCGCTGCCCCCACCGCCCCCGCGATCCCGCTGCCCCCACCGCCGCCGCCCCCGCCTAGTTACAGCACTTGTGACACTATTGTCAGTCTGTTGGAGATCACGTCCACTCATGTATCCAGCTCAGATTCCTTGGAATTATGGGTTATTCCTACAATAATACCTCCCAGTCATGCGGCTAGAAATTCCATAACTTTGATAAACATTATGAGCAATTTGGGACAATTGTCTGTCATTTAAATTTATCCCACGTCGAGGCACTCCATCGTCTATACGACTTTCAGTTTCTTGTATCTATCCACAAATACTGAGGAGCAGCTACTGCAGCGGCATGCCCAAGGATTTCTCCAGAAGGGCGTCATTTTCTTTACTGTATATCAAGCAGACGAGCACTGCACGGTGTTAGGTGTCGATAAAAGTTCTAACAACCAGTTCGAAATATTGAGGAGGTAGGAATAAAAGTACAGATATAACAGATATAAACGTGTAATGTTGTGCATTTATAGAAATGAAGTGGGAGTAGCAGAAGTGGAAAATCAAACAGATCGGCTCGTGCCAAGATAGTTTGATGTTATGATTGAAGGTTATAGTCAGTGATTTTTGACCGATAGAGTAGATAACGAAATTATTAGAGGGGGAATAACAGTGCAGTTAAAACAGACTTGTACAGAAAACCCAGACATACAGCCGATTACCATCCGGACAAATATGAGTTGACGACAACCACAGGTAAGAGCAGACCGATGAAGAGTAGGAGGAAAGGAGAGCATCAGCTTGTTGAACAGAAACATGAGGAACAGTTAGTTATAGACGATATGAACAATTTTTTTTACTTAGCAAGATTGTATAATTTTCCCATAGCAAAGGACAATGAATGACACTGTTTGGCGAAGGTGAAGAGAGTTATTTCCATTAAAAGATCAAACTATACCATTTTCATCGTAAGTTGAAGGTGGAAGTTAAAATCGTGCCACGTATTCTTCCGCGTTTGTTGTTACCTTATTGGAGCCTCCTTCCCGCTGAGCGTTAATTACGCAGTTTACGGTACACTCATGTTGCAGCCCCGTAGCTCTAACATGATATTACTTTTTGCGTGACGTGTCTTGCACTGAATATAGCGAAGTTAACGACTCCTTCAAGAATGAGTATCGTCTCTACCTGATATGGCGCTATTTTGTTTCCTATTTTCTTACTGAAGTCGTCATTAATTTGTACAAACTACTTTTTTTTTTAAAGTAGGGAAGTTTATAACTTGAACTACCTTACTTATTTTAGGAACTTCATTCCTCAATAAAAACACATTTACCATCGGCCGATCATCACTTTTTATAAAATCGTCACATTTCACAAACATACACCACTGTCGCCTTCTCGTCTTGTTAAGAGTAGACAATTTACCTGTGCCCTGTTTTTCTTTCCGTGTATCTATACACTCGAGAAAGTAATTCCGATAAATTCAGGCATAATTTGTGCAATCCGCCTTGTCGGTAGCAACGGACTGTAGCTAAAACTGTCTCGAAGGCATTAAGAAAAATCTGTTTCTCGCTGCTTTTCAACGATTTTCTGCGCCTATGTTTCACTACAGAACACGAAGCAGCTCTATACTTTTCACAGCGCATACGAACGACAACATCTCGTAAGTACTATTGGCTACACAGTGAAATCGACTGGCCGCTGAGAGTTGAAATAAGCATTATATGGCTTAAACATCTAACAAAATGGTTGCAAGAAACTAAAGACTTCCGATATTTTAAGGTGTCTTATCGTGTCATTCGTGAAATAAATGTAAGTACGATCTCTTTCCAGTGGCGTCATTACATTTCGTGTAGATTTAGTGCACTCCAGGTCCAACCGCTGAGTTCAGTGAGCTTACGTTTGTTTACGTTAGCAGTGTTCTTAAGATGAACCAAGTGTTCTCGCCACACGACGGTAGAAGATCTCCGACAGCTGGCCGTGCTCTGCCAGCTATCAAACACAGAGCGCAGAAGACGGCTGGCTGTCAGTACTGCCTGAGCGCCATAGTCGCCTTGGACTGCGGCAACACGAAAGCGTTGCCATAGAAACGTTAACAAAAAGCCGTTACTAGCATTGCAAGAGCACCAGTCTACAGAATAATCTTCAAGGCCGACAGCCCTTGCTGCAACACTCAAACAGATTCACTTAAATATGGTTTACTTACCTCTCTTCGGCGCAGATAGAATCGCTTATGAGTTTGGCGGAGACTCTGGAAATCGGTCGACCGCAGTCTTTATCCGAGTGTGTGGCTCGTTTTCAAGAATTACAGCGTGCCACATTTTGTTGGAATGTTTAAATCAGGCAACACTAAACGGCAAAATATTAGATACAGTACTACGCTGAGCGCTTGTTTTGTAGCATTACTCAACTTAACCTCTAGAAAATCGTTCTCCCTCGTTCCTAATCTGCTTCTGACTTCTTACAAGCGTTGAAGTGTTGTTTATGAAAACAAGAATGAGACTTATAGATAACTATACAAATCTGTACAGGATACAACAGTACTTTTGTGATGTTAGTGTCGGAAACACCACAGATCAATAAGCAACAAGCACCGCTTTGTCCAATAACGAACATTTTAATGAAAATGAGTAAAAATAACGAATTTTAATTCATTACAAACATGAATTACAGATAACGTTGTCGTTAAACAAATAGCAGTCCTCGGTATCACCTCCATTGTGATCATCCATTGACAGGTGGCACGCCACTCTCTCACTTTAACAACATTGTCAGTCAGATTAACAGTCATATTTTACGACATTATCTCAGTGTTCCTCAGTACTATATTTGCTATGCGTGGTTAATAATTTTTGTACATTAGGAAATTGTGGCCAGAATGCTCATGTGACTGCATGTGTAACCTGTAAGAGAGATTGTAATCGGGGGGAGGGGCGTAACGGAGGCGACCAAGAATAGGAAATGAGATTAATTGGGGGCCATAAATGTTGAGCGCTGCAACCTGGACGTGCGAGTGATTCTGGGAAACAGTGTTCTGTGGTTCTTACCTGCAGAGGGACTTCTGAGCGAAGCACTCTCTTTCTTCCGCTTAGGTCAGACAGAAGAGAGCCAGTTCGCAAAACGTTTTACCTGGGTCAGGCGGCACTCCATCGTGGAAGACGGCCGGATGGAAGAAAGTAGGAGGAGGAAGTCATTTAAGAGATACTGCTGTAAATCGAGCTTTTGTGCAAACGGTGGGAAGGTCATAAAAGTCCACGCATTCTCATGTTAAAAGAGTGGACGATATGGACAGAGTGTCTGGCGTATGTGCCTACTGGAGGTATGTCTGTAACTCCGCCCCCCTGACGCCAAGAAGTCGCCATGTTCTTTTTTAGTGAGCGGCAGAAACATATATTTCACAGGTACCATTATCTGGGAAGTTAACAGCCTGGAAATGGTCGGCCCAGAAAGATTAGTCAATCTGTAAATGAGGGACTATGGTCCCATCTAGGTAGATGCTTTTTGCCAAAAAATATGGCCATGCTTACCATGAGAAGAACGTCTCTCTAGCCTAAACTTTTTTGAGGCAAGAGAGGCCTGGACTCGCTGAATGGTTCCTTCAGGATATTCAAAGTAGAGCCTTGCTTCCACATCGTGGGAACGCCAGTGCCGTGTCTGGATTAGCAACCAGGCCAACAGAACAGTCAAGAGGGGAGATTCAGTGACTAGAGGAGAGAGGCTTGGTGGAAAGGGGTGGTGATTCTTTGAGGTCTTCGTCTTCTGGTCCTCCCCTGGTTAAGAACTTCAGGTCTTTAACTAGTGGGTAAGACTTGTGGTCTATATCTTCTGGTGGACTAAGAACCTGTGGCAGTCAACAACTGTATCAGCAGTGGAACTGCTTGTCACCTTGGACGTATAATGTGTCATAAGCGTGAACTTTTCCGTCCTGACTCGGCCGTTTGACGTTTGACGACTCCAGTACTCACCGTCGGGCCTGTGAGTCAAATTGGTTTGGCCATACTACCAAACAGGTCCACCTCACACTGAAATCTACCGGGATTCGGGGCTCTGATAGGGAAGTTCCCCTCGTTCTGATAATCAGAACGCCAGACCGCGAAGTTTCCATATTTTTGTGGGCGCGTCAGAATATTTAAGCCGATGCAGCGACCGTTCCTCGCCCACAGTGCGCCGTTTTCTGCTGTCGCCTGAACCAAGATGAAAGGATAAGTACTGCCGCACTGCCTTAGGATTGTTAAATAATATTCACAACTCCCTGTTCTCAGGTGAAACATAGTTTGTGGTGTAGTTGATCGTAGTTGATTCCATTCTAACAGAGTTGGGCCTCGCTGTGGATTCGTGTTAACAAAGTCAGATTGCGCTGTAAAAGGGATTAATTCAGGGGATTTTGTATCGCTTCCACCTCAGTGTATGCTTTGCCTAACTAACACTATTCCTTACCTCATTTGTGCTTATCATTTTTGTGTAAGATTTATCAGCTAGTTGGATCTACTAAGAGGTTAATAAAACTTTTCATTAAATTCGCCACTGTTCTCATTCATACTCCCTCAGCTGATCACTATTTTTGTTTTACTGTAGTGGCATATGAACAGCTTCGGTCAGACCCATATTTATGATTTAAAGAGTGCGAAGGCTTGCACTGTACGTATGGCCATGCTCAGTTCTGGTCACATGTCGTCCATCAGCAGGGTTCAGGATGAAAGCGAGTTTCGTCTCGATCTTCTCCTTTCGACATACTCATGAGCTGAGAAGAATTTATGGCCCATTACACGGTCAACAGACTAGTCTGCTTCGGAGGGACGTGAGTAGATAGTAAATAGTTACAACAAAATTCTCGTCTGCTCCTCCTGCAGGTAAGTAGTCAATATACGTCTTTGAATTACGAAAACAACAATTATCTGGAAGAATGAGCGGTATTTGTTTGTCAGCTACTTCAAAGAGACAAAAATAAAAGGAATGAACTGTACACGATTCCAAAAGAAATTCGTTTGAACAGATAAACCACACTTTCGCTAGTAGTGGTAGGTTTTTCGGTTCCAAAGTAAGTGAATACATCACAGGTTTCTGTTATCTGGTTGAAGGATTAATTGCAGAAAACTTCGAATCACATCTGCAATGACGGCGTAGGGACTAGTACTACTAGTATTTCAGAAAGAAGATTGGGCCAATCCTGAAGTACATTATTAAGTGAGGCAGCTCCTCTTTCTGCCAAGATCCGTCAAGCGTTATACCCCATTTAAAAGTTACCTCTTTGTTCTTTGTCACTAAGTGGTGTGACAAATAGAAGTATCTTCATTGCCAGAGATGGTGCTGTCCTTTCTGATGTAGTCTGTCGTCTGGATATCATAAGCAATCTTGAAGATATCATACCTTTTAAAACTTGCTTTCGCAGTGGGCGAACAGTAATGACATGAGATGAACGAACTTCTTTCAACAGTGCAGAATGTCTTTAATGCATAGTAAGAGCTTGAAATTGTGGCTGTTCCTACACTTACTAAACCACAGATGTTGCGAAACCTATCCTCAGACAGAGTGGCGAAATCCGATACTGATTAGCTTATAGATATTCCTTAACTGTTACCGCTAAGTATTTAACCAATCTTCGAAAGCATTAAAACCAGTGGTGCAGATATACGTATGGCGCAGCGTGCTTAACTATTTTCCAATACTAGTCTGCGTGCGTGAGTAATTCGGATCGTTATCTAAATCAGTTAACTGCGATTTTCTAGTCAGGATTTTGGAATCCTGAGGACCGCTGGATGTTCAGAGAAGCAATACGCGCTGTCAGTGAGGTAAGAGAGATTTGTTAATTTTAATGCCTGTGATTTGATGAACATTGGGGCATGAATCACAAGCTACATGAGAAGTCAAGAAGGCGTCGAATATCAGCTGTATTGTATGAATTGTTTCTGATTTCAGACTGTCAATCAAGGATTTGCTGATAAAACTAGCTCGACAGTCCTCATTGAAAATACTCCGAGTGAGCGTAATAACACCTGCAAGTTCTATATTGCGAGAAAGCGCGATTCGTAGATTTAGAAGATGGAAGACGGGAGCAACTTTCTGTCCGAAGTAGATTTATGGGATCTATCTGAAAGCTAGAACTGTCATTTTTCGTGTAATTGGGTTTGTGATGGCCCCATTCTATTACACGGACAAAAGAAATTTCCCTGCTTTGTGCCGTTCTTAATATTATTATCGTAGCTGGTGCACAATAAACATCAATTATTGTGTTTCAGTACCTTTATACGATCACAGGTTTTTGTCAGAATCTGTAACCTAGTGACCCGGTTGCTCACAGAACTCAGAGTATGCCTTTGCTTTTCTCGTTGGTTCTATGAACATGCTGGTTTTCAATGACAGTGAGATGCAGCTATAGAAGAAGTGAAACCCACAGAATTAGATTCCCGTTTGATATTCTACGTAGTATGTGCCTCACGCACTTCCACGTCCAGGAATTCCATTAACTTCAAAATGTTGCCTTCCGACAATTATTGATTCTGATTTGATGAGTCGCCCAGAGCTTACATATGTCGTCACGGAATGTGCAAGGACACGTTCATATGCACTAACATTTTCATGCAGCCAGTAAAGACAGTCTACGAAGATGGCAATACTTCTGGCGAAACTATTCGAATGATTCTGATTTCACTGAGATAATCAAGGTGAGCTCGGATTATCCAGTTTCGATCGCCGTGTCTCAACCTGAGGTTTCATTTCGTGCCTTCTTAGGTTGGCGCTGTTGTTGGGATAGCGACAACGAGTAGTTCCACTCCTCCTACGAGACGCCCTCTGAGAATGCATATTTGTTAATTGTTAACAGGGAGAGGTTGTCTTCGATGAAGGATTTGAGCTGCTCGCAGAAACGTGGCTTTCGACCTCACCTGAATAGCGTTCCAGTTCAAGTACTGGCAGCATAATAGAATCAGTGCATGGGGCCAGGGACCGCAAGGGATTGTGAATTCTGAACGCCTGACTGTGAGAAGAACACCGAAAGATTGCTCTCAATCTGTTTCGCCGCGTTCTGAATAGCAAGTTTTATTTTGTCTGAACAAGATGTTCAGAAATAGTCTGAAAAACTTGCGAGGATGTTGCAGGGTAGGTTCTGTTGAGAAACAATGGTTAAGAAAAAATTCGATACGTTGCGCTATGTCTAAGTTAATTGAGACTGAAGTTAGCCAATCACGCCGTTGTGCATGTAAATTCAAGTAGTCCGCCAGATACAACTAGTGTCAGTTGTTCTCATAGAGTAGATGATAAGGCACAAGACTGCTCAGTTTTTGGCTCAGGTTCGATGCTTAACTACAGTCCAGTTTTTGTTTCGCTCTGTTGTTCGGCTTTACGAAATCGAACGAAGAACAGGTCTGGCGACACCGTTTCTGGCAGGCCGCTTGAATTTGCGCGCGACGGCCTGATTGGCTAACTTCAATGCTAATTAACGCGCAAACGGCGAGAAGTATCGATTTTTTTCGTAACATTTATTTCTCAGTACAACCTACCTTGCAGTAGCCTTACAGGCTTCTCATACTGTTTCTCACCACCCTGTATACTCTTACCAAGTCACTATACTGCTGTAATAATCAGCATACCAATATATTTTTTAAATAACATCTATTGCTTACTCTTACTATTTAAAGTAAACTCAACATTTTAAATCTGTGCAGTACAAATGTTCTCATACAGTAATGTCGTAAAATGAATAATCAAAGAGACAACAGGACACGAATAGCACAAACGTCATTTCTAAGCAGCGTGTCATCACCAAGTTCATTAATCATAGTTGTAAATCGTGTGTAATTACTCTCTTCCGCGCTCTCTTTCCTTTAAGATTGTACGGCGTGTCCTCGTCTGCTGTCGCCAAAGAGGGTTAAATAAATGACGCAGAACATCGAAGTACTCGACTGTTGCAGAGATATTTTACTCCCTACAGGCAGATTTTGAGCTACAAATGGTCAACGGTGCAGCCCATGAAGATGGCGTACTTACCGTATACACGTATTTCTCTTACTGCTCTTCACTTCACTACTGCTGAGCTCAAGAAACGTGACTTTTTCCCTACCGGAAGTTCTTAAAAAGGCAGGATTCAAAGGTTTCGGCTCCAAAGTGAAGCTGGAAGTAACGTGGATTAATATGCAATAGCGTCGCTTTCTCCACTAACAACAACTTAATAGACTCTATTGGCACAGAGTAAACACAACGAAATATATCCGAAAGAATACAAACATGATCCACAGATAAAGTAAAACATGTAAGCATCCGTGACAGTTACAATTTTCTGCTAGAATTTTCATGGAAAATGTTGTTTTTGCTGGCCTTTATCCCGTATCTTGACGGGGTCGGCATATTAATTTATGAATCTGGATGGTGGCTGATATCATTCCTGTCGCCATACATTCCTCCCACCAGAGCTTATCTTTTCGCGCCGAATGTATTCCGATGTGAAAATGTCAGACCGTTTTCTAGATATACCCGAATCGTGTAATTGAGTCGGGACGCAGATACTAGGCATGTATTCATCTAGTCAGATGTGGGAAACCGCTAAAAACCACATCGGAGACCTTCGTCGTTAATCTGACGGGTGAATTCGATCCGAGATCGACGCGCCTTCTCGAATCTCGAAAGCAACGTGCTAACGAGCGTATCTATTCCAGGGGTCGGCATTTTCATGGAAAATAAGGCAGGAATACTAACAGATCTCTGCAATGTATTAAGTACAGGTATTATTATACTATAACTTTGTATGTCAGTGCAAAGTTGTCGTCATCAGCACTAGTGAGAATGAACATCGAATAATTTAAGAACAGAAGATATTAATCATACTTAAGGCTTTACACTGTTGTTCTATTTTTACTGATAATTCGACTTACAAATAACAAAAATACTTAGTGTTTCTACAGCGCCTAGTCACAACTGAGAACGAAATTCGTTTATGTAGCAATGTGAATGACTTTCCACAAAAACTGCAGTGTTATTACCCCATTTACCACTTACAGTCGAAAAAGAAATGAGTTGAAGTATAATTTGTACTTGACTGTGAGTGAGCAGTCTCAAGGGAACATAAAAATTATTAAAAAATTTCACTCCATCTAGTAACTGCAGAATAACTTTGGAGAGACACATCAAATTTCGACTATGGCAGCTTAACTCCAGTGATGGATTTCTTACTGCAAGGATCCTTTCAAAATTCAAAAAATATATATCTATTTCCAGAAGCAGCTCCATTTTTTTCTGCAGTGTATATAAAAAAACAACGGAAAGTGGACTATTCATTATAATAGCTCCGCGAACATTTGCTGCTTTTCTTCCACCATGCAATTCGCTTTCATTCTGTGGTGTTACAATTAACCAACAGAATTCAGGAGCACATTGTTCAGACCCTTGGTTCATTAGTTGCTGCCATTCTCCTGGATAACCCTTTATCTTCGATCAAGCGGAGAAGCACTTTGCAATTTACATGCCGTCAAGGCGAAAAACTCCGGGCCTCTAAGTGAAATATTGTTTTTTATTGGGTTAGTGCGTAAGTCCGTAGACTGTAGAAATCACTGTGGTCTTGAGGTGAAGAACTAGTCGAGCAATGTCTGATGCGAATTTTAATCCGGAGAGAAATTTGAGAAGGTTGTTCCGTAGAAAGCGGTAAAGGTGAAAATCTGCGGGCGCAGGATCAGCTGAATAAGGTGGGCACGGCACGACTTCACAACCCAACTCCAGTACAGTGCTTCTTGTCAGTCTAGCAGAAAGCGAGTGCGCGTTATCGTGAAGCAGCATCACTTCAGGAAGTCTTCCTGGTCGCTGTTCTTGAATTGCGTCTGCAAGACGTTTAAATTATTGACAAGAAATGTCAGCAGTGATGCTTACACCTCGGGGAAATAATTTGTAGTACAGCATGCCGTTACAGTTCCGCCAGAAGCATAACATCACCTTTCGTGGATGCGCGTAGGTCTTTGTATGGGATGTTGTTGTTTTGTTTGGGCTCAACCACTCCTTTCTTTTCCTTATCTTAGTATACAGACACCGTTTATCGTCACCGGTAACTATACAAGATAGGAATGGTCAGTGTTATTCACAAGCCAGTTAATGAGCAGGCAGAGATGCACACACGAGGCCACCCGCTGATATTCGTGATTTCGGCTTAGAGCATACCGTGCCCACACACCCGATTTTTCAAGCTTCACCGTTGCATCCAAATGTCGCACGATAGTGGAACGATCACACTTGCCAGTTCTCGAGCACAATGAAGTGAATCATTGTATATTAATTAGTTTAAACGATCTTCATCAAACCCCGTATGTCTTCCTGAACATGGAGAGTCACTAATGCGCAAATTATCCTCCTTAAATCGTGAAAACCATTTTTCTGTTGTACTTTTTCCAATGACATTTTTCTCATTCATGGTGCAAATGTTTCTGGCTGCCTCCGCTGCTGTCACCCCTCTACTGAATTCAAACAAAAGAATATATCGAAAATGTTCCGATTTCTTCACTTGGCTCTCCATTTTCTACCGTCCAGAGCTCCACTCTCTATCTCCAAATGACAAAATGCCAGTACGTCGACTCAAAAAGCAACAGTGAACTACAAATAAGAAATGATAATTGATAAAAAACAATATTAACCGGAATACGAACATGCAAAACAAAAACTAACTTGTGCACCAACCCAATGAGTGTAAGACTCACTTCTACTGCCTTTTCAGCTTTGTCAGAAATGTATATCTTGGAGTCAAAACGAGTCTTTGGCTAGAAAGCTTTTGTTACAACTAGGATTTCCTAGTTATAGCTAGAATTTACTGCTGTATATGTTGCAAATTTAGATGAAATTCGTTTTAACTTTGAGCACTAATTAAAACTAGTTTTAGCTACATAACCTTGATGGGGGAAATAATTCATTCAAACGCAGCTAAGTCTTGACTGAGATTTAAAAAATGCATTATTGTTGTTTAATAAAAATAATCATACACTACAGGAACATTTTGAAGCATCGTCACAGAGCCAAGTGGACAGTATACTTAAAAAAATTGAAATGAAAATAATCTTACACTGAAAATATATTAATTAGTCTGATGCATTTAATGAAAGTAGCTTGAGTCTGAATAAAACGCAAACATAACATAAAAAATAAAAGAAGGGAAAAAGGAAGTTTACATTGCTTGTTATTGCATGGCAAACTATTGTGGCAATTCAAGTTACACAGGTCGTTCCTTCAAGAAAAATAAAATAAAAAAATAAAAAAACCAGCTATCTCACACTACAGCGAACAAATCTTTGGCCTGTTCCTAAAGCTGCTATCTTGACAACAGTTCTTAAAAGTAAATTTGTCTCTGGCACTTCTTCTCGTAGCAACAATTTTTCTTTGGATACGTCGAATTCTGACCTGAAACAGCAAATTTAGGTAGCTTATTTAAATAGCGATTAGCTTCTACGCACTACGCGTACTACAACAAAAATATTTAATATTAAAACATTTCCAAATTACTTGCATAGTTTGTAGCATTAAACAGTGGCACAGTATCAGTGCTTTGAAGCAAGGGGCCAGTGAATGTGTCTGCCACGACATTCGTCCTTAATTATTGCAATTAGTTCAACAGTACATGCTTGTAATACAGTTTACAGAGTACTCTGTATTTCGTTGCAGTCATGGTACGAACCCTATTCATCCTTCTAAAGAACCACTTTCTGTCGACATCAATAATTGGTATAATTATACAAACACTGATTTCTGCATGAGTGTCTATTGAAGCCGAAGCTAATTTTACTCACTCGACCTTTTTTGTTAAGTTTTCATGAGGTTTTTGTGTAGCTCCTGTTATTTGAGATTGTCGATTCGCATTATCCACGACTTCTGGTTCTGCGTTACTAGCTGGAATTACTTAAGGCTTTGCATTCGTACTAAATACAGCTTCTGGCTCTTCCATTATGGCTGCAGATGTAGTCTGTGACAGTCTATTGCTACTGGCTACAGTCATTACCTCCTGTGAGTCAAATAATAATCCCACTGAATGAGGTACCTCAGTTTCTTCATCTGTCACATTAATTTTATTTAAAGCCTCTTCTAGGTCATATTCATCTCATTTTCCTTAATAACATCTAGAGTCAAGCTCGAAGTCACAAACCCTACTCGCGGCTCTGTACCAGATCACCTAAATCTCATAAAATGCTCAAAGCAGAGACCTTTTGACAAATTAGTAGTACTGTTGTTTCGCATCCACGAAGCCAACATTTTTTCGTTGTGTTAGTTAGAGCATTCAACAGATACTTCGTTGATTTTCCGTGAATCAGTTTACACTTGGACGCCGGCCGAAGTGTCAGAGCGGTTCTAGGCGCTTCAGTCAGGAACCGCGTGACTGCTACGGTCGCAGGTTCGAATCCTGCCTCGGGCATTGATATGTGTGATGTCCTATGGTTATTTAGGTTTAAGTAGTTCTGAGTTCTAGGGGACTGATGACCTCAGATGTTAAGTCCCACAGTGCTCAGAGCCATTTGAACACTTGGACGAAGGTGAAGCCATCTCATTTATGACAGAATTAACAAATTCTTTGCCGTTGTCATAGTGTAAAAGGCAAGGAACATCAAGTGTTAAAAACATATCTGTTAACTGATGTGGCATTTCCACGACGCTCTTGCTTGGCAGTGAACGTAACAAAACAGATTTCTGTCAAGTGCTACTGATACACCATTATAAAACTTAAATCCACGATCTTCCTGCGTTTGCCTGTCGATCAAATCAATTTGGCAACGACTGTTCATTTCCGAATGAAATATAGGTCTCGAAGCAAACTCCTTTTGCTTCACACTATTCTCACGCTGACATGTTTCGCACGTAGACACATACATATTTATCATCTCTATTGTTGTGTCTGCACAGTTCTTGACGTTTCAGTTTTTCGTCTTTCTCGATCTTCATGATCAGCTGCCACATCAGCTGCATCAATAATGTTCACCTAAATGTAAGTAGCACTTCACAGACTCTTTTTTTGTCACTCACTTTCGCGTCCCAAGAATATTAATAGCCTTGAATCGATGTAATCTTATGCACTCTTTCTGTCTCTTTTTGTAGCTAATTGTGTTTCTTTAATTTCGTCCACAGATTTATCGTAAATATCTTTTGTCATCACGTTGTAGCGGTTTTCTTTATTTTCGTGTCCACCAATCTGCGATGTCCTTTTCAAAAAGTTTCTTTCCATTGCGTTTCTTGAGGTGGATCTGCCATGACAAATGCGTACATGTCGTGCGCGCGCTTCCCGGAAAACTGAGCGGATGTGCGCACACGGAAGATTTGTCGACCCACTCGCGCCCCCTGAGCGATGAGACGCAGCTAGACCAATCACAATCGTTCTAATATGTCACATGTAAATTAAATGAACATTGACCTGTGTCGAAACAGTTTTGACTGAGTCATTTTGTCAAAACGGGTTTTGTCTAGTTAAAATCAATATAATCCAGATTCACCTAGTGAGAAAGCATTCTAACTAAAAATACGTTATCGCTGGATAGTACACAATGAGTAGATTCATCCTTGAGGTACTATTCTGCAAGGTCTCAAATCTCTAAGACTCCCATAACCTTTACACTAGGCTCCAAACGTCTTCTAGCCATACATTTTCTGGGGACATGTGAACTCTTCGAAGTCAGTGTGTGTCAAATAGGGTAAATAGGATGGATGTACCAACATCTCGTACTTCAAATCCCTCAGTTTTCCTAAGTAAGTGGAATAGCCTTTCGCCACCAAATTTTTTTAGCGTAGTGAGTAAATGTGTTACCACGGAAACTATTTTATTCGTAATTCAGACTAGCTTTTGCTTTTTTTTCCCCCTTTTGTGCAGCAGATTTGGATCGTGTATCGCTGTTACTTCTTACCCTTTGTAAGTCAGCAAGCAGTATCTGTTATGGTGTCTAGAAAATTCTAATCACAGGCTTTCTAGCATATGAAAAGTGCTTCGCCTCTTTTGTTATACCTAAATATAACATTTCAAGAATTCAGTGGTAGAATGTACAGCTGAAGACACCTTTCATAAGCCGAAGATGGTCTGAATTTACCAAAACCGATAGGAAAAGTACAAAATTAACTCAGCTTTGTATTAAGTGATGTAGTCCTCAAAAATGAAGAAGCAGGCTGCTTGTAAATCTTCTGCAACTTTGAGTGAATGTTCTGTAGCAATAAATTGTCAAAAAGAAAGAATTTTGTGACAAAAGGTTATTCCAGTTGCTTTTTAAATGGCACACATACACCCACCCACCCACACACACACACACACACACACACACACACACACACACACACACAGAGAGAGAGAGAGAGAGAGAGAGAGAGAAGACAAACAAGTGATTTAAAAGTAGTATACACAAAATCATTGCACAGATCCAAATGACACTTGAGAGTCTGTATTGTACAATATGTACTGATATAACAAATAGAAAATTTCATTAATATAAAGGTTGTCTTTGTCCCAGGCCGAGAAATTTTTTGTCTGTGCTCTTAGTGTTGGTATTATTCGATATTATTCGAATAGAAGCCGCTTTGGCGGAGAAAAGGTCACGTTAAATATTGTCTGAACTAGTAGAACTACCTACTGTTTGTGGTCAGGCCTCTAGAGTGTTGACCCCCACTAAACCAACTCTGTTCCTGAACCAACAACGGTGTAGCCCAACGTGAGAGGTCTGCGACCGAGTTCAAACAGCCGTGTTTGAATCAACATGCAGGAATTTTCACATATGGTCAAAAGTGACATACTTACGATACACATATGTAAGAGAAGCACATTCTCATTCAGTTATTGGGTCGAAAGCGTATAGGTAAAATAATCTGGATTTTTTAGCCAACGTCTTATTGTCAGACTATGGTCAACGTGTGCCTTTGGTCTTATTGAAGCCCCCAGACCTGACACAGTAGCTTCTAGTAAAATCGACTACGGAGACCATTGGACCATGGAGACTAACATACCACGGTTGACTTCGTGCTTCCTTAGTAACTGCGAGAGAACATTGCTGTCAACTGAAGAATACTCAGAGGACAGTTTCCATTCTATCACAGTTCCAATTTTTGAATGAAACATAAAATGAATGACTACTAAAATGGGATACGTAGGCAACAGTTAATTACCGAATGAGGCTGTCTAGTGTCTGAGACTCGACTATTATTCATTCAGGAGCATCGATGCTTAAATCTTGCTCCAACCATCTTCACTAAAAGTTTTTCCAAAATTATTTCAGGCGAATGCCGGGAAGAAATCTTTAAAAGGTCGCTTTCGTTTTCCTCTCTAAACCGCGTTCGTGGTTCATCTCCGATGACTTCGTTCATTTCACATCCACATCTACACACACACTCCGCATGCCGTCTTATGGTGCGTCTGTTCAAAATGGTTCAAATAGCTCCCAGCACTATGGGACTTAACATCGGACGTCATGAGTCCCCTAGAACTTAGAACTACTTAAACCTAACCAACCTAAGGACATCACACGCATTCATGCCCGAGACAAGATTCGAACCTGCGACCGTAGCGGTCACGTAGTTCCAGACTGAAGCGCCTAGAACCGCTCGAACACAGCTGGTGCGTCTGTAACAGCGCAACTCTTGAAAGACTCGTCATGCGCCGGGATGCGCATGTGTGCGATAGCTAGAGGCCATGAGCAAAGAGAGAAACCACAGACAACTAAAAATCAGTACTTAGTGGGTCGTATGAATAAAAACGAGAGCATTCTCCAGAGTAGATGCTCAGAGCAAAAGCACATTCTCAGAGAAAGTTCTCAATTTTGTATGAATAAAAACTACGAAACATAATCTTTGACCCGGGAGTACTTTCTTACTATCTCCCCTCCTTATTGAGTAAGTTCTCACCAAAGAGATTAAAATCCAATATCTTTGGTTCTCAGTTTGTTTTCATTTGCGTGTGTTTGTGTTACGAAAGTTTTTCTTACGTTATTTCTGTGCCGAAATGGAAAATTCAGTATTAGCCTTCGTGAAAAATATGAAACATTATCCTGCTATAATCAGCAAATCACAAACTCCTGCCAGCAAGAAGGCAGATAGTATGAAAGAAATACAACATCCTTACAGGCCTAGTTTTGGAAAAAACATTTCAGTCGGGCAGATTACGAAAAAATTGCACAATATGAAGTCGCGCAACACGTCGATGACTGAGGTAAATAAGACGGGCAACATTAAGATATCACTGCAAAATTGGGAACAGGTGTTATTGAAGCTTTTAGACGGAGATAATTGCAACCCAACTATCCACAGAATTCCTGGTAAGTCCCATTCTTTCTAGTTTATGTGCTTAATCTATTGAAATTGTGAATCAGCGGAATATTTTTAACGTGTGAACACGAAATAATGTTTGGTAAAGTTCGTCTGATATTTGACCACTTTTCTGTAAAAGTATCACAATGTACTGTGCATGAAACAGGACAAACCCTACCACTGTTCTGCGTAAACATGCTTGCTATATATACCAACTAGAAACTGAGTCGTGACACACACTACTATTATTGTTTTTTATTATTATTATCATCATTATTATTAGGAGCTTGTGCGGTACGTGGTTCCACATCTATCATCTCTTCCCCAGAAAGTAGTTTGGAGGTAATTGTTCCCGACTGTACATTCTTCGAACCACAAACAGTTTTGCAGCAACCGCAGATTCTCACAGATCCGATGGGTCCAGAGGGAGTGCTGAGCACTGAGAGCAGAATTGTTGGTGTAAAATGCATAATGAAAGTCGACGTAATATGAGTAATCGATCCTTAAATACCAACGGGAACTCCATATCCCCTGGACAGCGTTGGCAGTAAGTTTCAATGCTATGAAGATGTATGGAGAGGTGAGGTGTTGCTTAATTGGCGTAACAGACGGCAGAGGGCTTACCTATCAGAGGCAAGGCTGGACCTTTTGGAGAAGAGATGGTACATGGGATAGGGGATAATGATGTACAGTCACTAGGATCAGTGATGTTAAGTTTTCAGGTTGGGGGAAAAACAGTTCGAGGGACGAGTGAAAGTTTTGAACCTTGTTGGTGAAGGAATGTGCACGATCCTAGGTTTTTCCTGTATAAACATAATGCAATAATTTGTCTTTGGCAACAAATGATGGAAATCAGTGAGGCATTGTTCCAACCTGGAGAAAGTTACTGCCAATGATGTACTGTCACAAGGTTCATCTGCCAAGCTAGATAAAAGGATGTGTTTTGTGTCCAGAAGCCTCATTCCCATACAGGAAATACGCGCTGAATGAGTCGCTGGAGGACAGGAACTGGAGTCTAGCCGGACAAGCCAAATATTACCTAATGTTATCTAATACTCAAGTGGTATATGTTGGTTCTGTAAATTCTGACTGTAGTTTCTCCTTACAGTTTGTCCACCACATCGTTACTTCCTGTACTCTTCCTGTAGAAAGGAAAGATGAGCACATTCACCACGCATGGGTTGAAGCGATAGAACGGATTGAGGAACTAAGTACGGAGATGTCAGATTGTACAAGCTTGTGATTCTGCACGTTTGTCCACAAATGTCGTGTAGGTTTATTTGTGTTTATTATACAATGAATAAGTAAAAATAAAAAAAACTGCATTATTGGCTGGGATGTCCCATGGGGTGGGTTCAGCCGCCTGTCGAAAAGAATGCTTTTTCTCAGCGAACAATGGCCTCTTTCTTTTTGGATGTGTGAAGGTCTTTTCGTTGTAGGGCGGAGATGACTATAATGGATGAAAGTATAGTGTAGTGCAACGTTGTTTGGAGTCACGCTGTTAGCATCGACACATGTTTCTGTAGTCCTCACGGAAGTGTAACGGAGTTGCTCAGATAAAAATTAGTCCGTTCCACTGTGACAGGGTGCTACAGCAACCAGTTTCGAATTATTCCAGAATAAAAACAGTCTTCGTTGCGAAATTATTTAATATGAATGATGCATTTTACCATTTTGGAGCATCATTAGACTGTGTAAGAGTAACTGCGTATGTAACACATCCGTCATGAAGCATGTAAAATGGAAAATAGACGCAACAGTAACTGGGTATGTAATCCATCCTTCACAAAAACATATAAACTGCAAGATGGACCTTGAGCGCAACACCAGCTGCTATAGCAGAGTCAACTGGTGTGCTCAAGATGCGCCTTGCATTTTATTAGTTTTTATGACAGATAGTGACATCCAGTTATATGACTTTACGCTGGGTGGGTTACATATCCAACTACTTTTACACAATGTGATGATGGCCCAAAAGTGTGAAACACGCTACTGATATTAAATAATTTCGCCACCAAAACGTTTTTAGTTCTGAGAAAATGCTCAGATAAATCAACTGGAAATGATGAAAGAAAGGTAACGTTTTTTTCACAAAAATGCGTTTTTATACTTAAAGGACCGGTAATGGAGGTAGACCGTCCAGCAATTCTACAACTTCCGTCGAGTTGTCTCGCATTGGATAAATAGGATAATGAGAATAAACTGAGTGAGTTAAGAAAGCGTATGCAAGCAAACTCACCTCGCCCTCTGAAGAAAGGAAGATAAGTTTTACGTCCCGTCGGTAGCGCTGTCATTAGAGACGGAACATAATATCGGAGTACGAAAGAGTGGGAAAGGAAATAGCTCGTGTAATTTTCAAAGGAACCATCCCGACATTTGCCTGGAGCGATTTATTGAATTCCGAAAACCTGACTTGGATGGCCGGATGTTGATTTGAATCATTGGCCTCCCGAATGCGCCCAGGCGGAAGGAAGTGAACAAGGAGCGGTACGAAGTGGCTTCCACCGCGCACTGTACAGTCACTTGCGCAGCACGTGGGTGGATACGGAAAGTAACGAGAGGACATTCCGGCAAGCAACTGTGGCTGCTTCAAGGCGACGCTGCACGGAGAGCAATGGAGGCTGGCGGCCTGCACGGGCAAGTGCAGCCATGGCGAGATACGGCGCCCAGTGCGGAACCTGCTCATCCCGCGGCAGGCGTGCGCACTGGCGGACACGGCGCATCCCGGCCGCAGTGCGCAGGCGCACACAGCCAACAGCCATTGGCCACGCGCTGAGGATGCGCCCGCAGATAACAGCTCGCTCATCCCTGCCGCCGTGTCTCAGTCTCAAAATGGCTGCCAGCCGACCGTGACGGCGGGCCGTGAAACTGTATTAATGTACTGCCTCTACTTGTCACCGAGATTTCTATGCGTGAGACCTATGGGACCAGTTTTGTTGTGCAAGTCACCCACTTTGTCCCGGAGTGCGACAGAGTGCTTAGTTTTTCGCTAACCATTCTTTTACGCTACTCAACTCTTTAAAATTCCCTTCATCTATCTGCTCATATATTACGTAGCTGTATTATGATCCCTGTATTGTACTCGAATTTTTCTTCGCATCTGTCCTTCGCTATGTAATAATAAATGAGTGAAGACTCTATCGAGTGAAGAATGTATCCATACTCAGCGATATCTGCTTAGCTTTAATAATGTCTTCATGTTTCTACTTGAGAAAACTGGTTGAAATTCATATTCCCTAGTCATCATTGCCACGTTTGCCATTCATGATACATGTGTTGGTTCAAATGGCTCTGAGCACTATGGGACTTAACAACTGAGGTCATCAGTCCCCTAGAACTTAAAGCTACTTAAACCTAACTAACCTAAGGACATCACACACATCCATGCCCGAGGCAGGAATCGAACCTGCGACCGTAGCGGTCGCGCGGTTCCAGACTGAAGCGCCTAGAACCGCTCGGCCACTCTGGCTGGTTATACATGTGTTTCACAGTAATAATTAATTTTGATGATTTCATTACACATACAAGGCGTATCATAAATAATAATTAAAAAGCACAAACTGACACGAGTTAAAGAACAAGATGGGTCTGTAAAGATCTGTGAACGATCTCGAATATAAAAGAAAGATTATTTTACGAACGAAATACCTCTACTGTCCTTCAGAGTCCATCAGAACTACAACACACTTCTGGCATGCATTAAATACATTAAATTTAGTCCCAATTGTGAGTAAGGACACTCATCAGCTGTAGAATGAAATGACGACAATGAAAATTTGTGCTGGACTGGTACTGGAAGCTGGAGTTCCCGCTTACCGTGAGCAGTCGCGTTACCATTTGGCTATCCGCTCACGACTTTTGTAGGTCGTCAACCATCTGTCTATGACCCGTACTCGTATATCCATTATGTATATTCCCGCACAGGTCAGACGTTGTGCTTGAAAGTCGCTTGCCTGGTAACGGCAGATAAATATGTTACTGTACTGCCTGAGCACTGCAATATCGTATATATACACTTCTGACACGGTTACAAATCTGCTAGAAACTGTCAGCACAGGCTTCCTGTGGAATCGCTTGAAGCACAGTGGTCACGCGATTTGGATATCCGCGACGTAAACAGGAGAGGAGACCTGGTGCTACTAATGTGACTCAGAGACAAAGCGACACTAAATGCCATGGTGTCCATCATCATCCCCGCTCCCTCCGGTAGAAAAAGGCCATCAACATCGTCTTACTCTTAGATTTTGTCAGACGATCTTTTTTGTTTTTGGGAGGCGGAGAAGACGATGATTACGTCACTGACTGTCGCTTCATCTCCGGATCGTATTGATGGCACCAGTTGTCATCTAACTGTAATGATACGATGTCTAGCAACGCGTGACCGCGGTGCTTCGAGCGATTCCACAAAAATCAGTTTGCAACAGCTGTACGACCGATGTCAGAATTGCGTTGTAGCTAATGTTGATTACTTTAAAGGTCAGTAAAGGTATTCTGTTTGAAACTATCGTCTCGTTTACTTTGTGAGACAATTCACCGAATTTTTCAGGCGCACCTTGGAATACGTATATTCTCAGGATACAGGTGCACTGTTTGAGTCGTTTACGAGATTATGCGAAATAAGTTATTAATAAAAGCTGCCCCATGATCCGTGGTAGAAGCAGGGACGATTCGTAATCCATCTGCTACGACGCAGCTGGTAGATGTAACGTAGTGGTGTGATGGTAATGACAAACATTGAATAGATATGCGACACAAAATTTAGAATGTTTACTGTGTGTTGGAGGGTTTAATGTGTAGTAGTAGCAACGCGATGAGAACATTAGCACAACACCTTCTGTTTTTAGTACATTTCTGTAATTAGTGCCCTGTCGTAGACGTAAACTTCATCCACAGGCCCTGGCTGCCGCATCGGCTCCGACCGACCGCCGCATCATTCTATGCCGTTATATATTGTACCTCTAGTTATTTTTGACATTTTGTACACTTTGACCGCCATAAACTAATTTAAAGACTGATAATTTAACAAAAAAGTTTAGACTGTACGAGTATTTAAAGTTGCAATTGTTTGTTCATTATTGAGCATTGCCCTAGGGTTTGACAAGTAACTTCCACGCAGCTTTTACCGACTTACCAATCTGTTCGGTAATGTGGTACGTTGTAAATTACAAATAGCGAATAAACCAGAAAACTTGATGACGCCTCGCAATTTAAAACTGTTTTATAGACCAAGACTGCTACGAGAACAACTCCCCTCGTGGGTAGTGCAGCGCTCGAGCACACATCAGGGACTCCGCAAAAGCGTAGAGGAGTTAGTTACCAATCTGAGAAAACTTGTGATCCGTCGTCCAGAGATCTCCGTCTTCATAAACAGTGGAATCATGACTGTATTTAAATACCGCAACATGCACCTCCTTTGCCTAAATCGAGCAACCGAACGACTATGACAGTTGATGTGTAGTGTTTATAAATCTAGAGACACGTCATCAGACTTCCGGAAAAGTGTCATCCACATCATCTAGAAGGCAGCAAGAGCAGGTAAGACCGAGAGCTATCGCACTATTAGCTTAACGGCTGATGCGTTCAAGTTACTAACAGGAATAATAAACAGAAGAATGGAAAAAAATGGAAAAGCCGTTAGATGACGATCATGTTGGCTTTCGGAAAGGTGAGGGTTTAGAGAGTCAGTTCTGATGTGACTGGTAATGGAAGTGAAATTTGAAAAATTCAAGAATTCATAGGATTTTTCGATCAGGAAAAAGCGTTCGGCAATGTAAAATGATGTGCGATGTTCAAAAAATGGTTCAAATGGCTCTGAGCACTATGGGACTTAACATCTGTGGTCATCAGTTCCCTAGAACTTAGAACTACTTAAACCTAACTAACCTAAGGACATCACACACATCTATGCCCGAGGCAGGATTCGAACCTGCGACGGTAGCAGTCGCGCGGTTCCGGACTGAGCGCCTTAACCGCTAGACCACCGCGGCCGGCGATGTTCGAAATTCTGAGAAAAATAGGGGTAATCTACAGGGAACGGCGGATAATATAATGTACGTACCAAGAGGGAACAATAAGAATGGAAGACCAAGAACTAAGTGCTCCGGTTGACAAGGTGTAGGACGGGGTTGTAGTCGTTCCACTAACTTCTGTCTGCTCCTTGAAGAAGCAATGACGGAAACAAAAGGGTGGTTCAAGAGTGGGATTACAATTGAGAGTAACAGGCTGTTAGTGATAAGATTCGCTGATGTTCAGTCCGGAACCGCGCTACTGCTACGGTCGCAGGTTCGAATCCTGCCTCGGGCATGGATGTGTGTGATGTCCTTAGTTTAGTTAGGTTTAAGTAGTTCTAAGTCCAGGGGACTGATGACTTAGATGTTAAGTCCCATAGTGCTTAGAGCCACTTTTTATTCGCTGATGAGATAGCTATGCTCTGAGAAAGTAAAGACAGGGCGTCTTTAATGGAATGGACAGCCTAATGAGAATAGAATATGGATTCAGAGTAAACCCTGGGGACCACAAAACAGGTGAAATTAAGAAATTGTGCTACTTTCGAAGCAAAATGTACGGTGGCTGAAGGACGATTAGCAGAGGTAAAGAGAGTATTTTTAGCCAAAAGAAATCTGTTAGTATGAAATATGGTCATTAATCTGAGGAAGAAGTTTTTGAGAAATTACTTTTGGACCACAGCATTGAATGGTAGCCAATCATGGACTGAGGGAAAACTGGAACAGAAGAGAATAGAAGCGTTTGAGACATGATGCGACAGAAAAGTGTTGAATATTTGGGATCAGAAAGTTCTCTGCAGGGTCGGCGAAAAGAGGAACATATGGAATACTCTGACAAGAAGAAGGGACGTGATGAGAGGACGTCTGTCAAGACACGTGGGAATAACTTCCAAGCCGGCCGCTGTGGACGAGCGGTTCAAGGCGCTTGCAGTCCGGAACCACGTGGCTGCTACAGTCGCAGGTTCGAATCCTGCCTCGGGCATGGATGTGTTTGATTTCCTTAGGTTAGTCGAGTTTAAGTAGTTCTGAGTCTAGGGGACTGATGACCTCAGATGTTAAGTCCCATAGTGCTTAGAGCCATTTGAACCATTTGAGTAACTTCAAAGTACTAGATGGAGCTGTAGAGGGTAGAAAGTGAAGGGGAAGATTGAGATTGGGAGGCATCTGACACAGGACGAAGAGCGCAAGTGCTACTCTGAGACGAATTAGTGGCGGGCCGCATCGAAATAATCAGAAAAAGAGTAAAATAGTTTTAAAATATTTTCAAGAGCGTAGCACCACTATCCTTATTTAGCAGATTCTCGTGAAGTCATTTCGGGTGGTTGCCTCAAGTTGAACGTTATTACTTATTCCAGTGACTAATCGGCAACGATGTAATAAAAAAGAATGTGGTCGTTTCCACTGGTTTTACTAATGAGTAGTTGCCTGAGCAGATTGGCCCGCAATCTGCTACCTTCGACAGAATCCCGGCTATAAACCGGAAGGTGGGGCGAAGTGTGGGCTCCGCGTAGTTTTGTGTCACGGCTGGCGTAGCAGCGTGAGGACAGCTGAGGCGGCCCGGGAGCTTCTTTGCAGGCGGCGGTGAAGAGAAGGGAGGAGAGCAGAAGAGAGGCGAAGAGGCGGCGGCGGAGCGGGGCAGCGATGGCGGGCGCAGCGAGCGGCGGGGGGCGGCGCGGCGCGGCGCGGCGCCGGGTCGATACGAGGCGGGGGGCTCGGCTCTCCGGCTACGCGCGCTCCTCCTCAGACTTTTAAAACTTTTGTCTGCCTCCCGCGGTCCTCTCCGAGGCGCGCTGCTACGCAGCGACTTTTGTCAAATCTGCTACTGCTCTGCGAGCGGGAGCTAAGTAGGCGGTATCCAGAAGCACGCAAATCATTACTCGCCGCATGAATGTCGCTCTGCAGAAACTCTCCGATGGAAGTTCATCACTGGACCATCTATACAGTTGGTGGTGTAGCACCTTTTTTTTTTTTTCGAAAAGCAGTTTCGACTATAGTTTCAGTCATGGAAGATATGTTTCTTAAAAAAAAAAAAAAAAAAAAAGAAATGAAACATGCGAGGGTGTTCAATAACTAATGTAACACATTTTTTTTCTGAAAGCAGATTGCTTTTATTCAGGATTCCAATACATACATCATTCCCTAAGCTCCTGGGTACAAAACCATATTTTTCAACACAATCTTCGTTAAATGCCAGCTTACTGTGAGGGTGTCATGTCCGCATGGTACCACTCCACTGGGCGACGCCGGAGCCAACGTCTTGCTGCATAAATAATCTCTCCATCATCCACGTACTGATTATCGCGGAGTGCGTCCTTCATTGCGCGGAACAACTGGAAATCGGAAGGTGCGAGTTCCGAGTTGTAGGGTGGATGAGGAAGAACAATCTAATTAAGCGTTGTGAGCCGGAGTGGCCGAGCGATTCTAGGCGCTTCCGTCTGGAACCGCGGGACCACTACGGTCGCAGGTTCGAATCCTGCCTCCGGCATGGGTGTATGTGATGTCCTTACGTTAGTTAGGTTTAAGTAGTTCTAAGTACTCCCATAGTGCTCAGAGCCATTTGAACCATTTGAGCTCCTTTCGGGTGCGCATACTCGTGTGCCTTGCAGAAGGAGAAGTTCGTTGGCATTTTTGTAGCGACGAACATGCTGCAATCGTTTTTCTGATTTCCTGACGGTAGCACAATACCCTTCAGAGTTGATTGTTTCATCATGACGGAGGAAATAAAACAGAATAGCCCTTTCAGAATCCTAGAAGACCGTCGCCTTGACTTTACCTGCTACAGGTGCTGCCTTGAACTTTTTTTTCAAAGAAGTGGTGTGGTGCCTCTCCATGGATTGTGGTTTGTTTCCTGTCCGATGCGCTGAACCGATGTTTCATCACCTGCGACGATATTCGACAAAAAAATTTCGCGATTAGTTTCGTAACGCTCAAGCAATTCCGAACAGATGGTCCTCCGCTGCTCGTTATGGTACTCTGTTAGGCGACGAGAAACCCAGCGCGCCCACACCTCTGAGTACTGGTGGACGAGTGTGTCAGCACTACCAACAGAGACATCCAGTTGAGTATCAAGGTGTTGACTGTGATCTGTCGATCACCTCGAAAGAGTGTGACCTCACGCTCCAACATTGCAGGAGTCACAGCTGTAGGCGGCCGGCCAGAACGCGGGAGATCGGACAGGTTTTACACAGCCTTGCGATGATAACAGGCGCGTCTCCCAGTGACTCACTCTGCTTTGGTTCACTGCCAGGTCTCCGCAGACATTCTGCAAGTTCCTGTGAATAACTGCGATGCTCTGGTTTTCCGCCAAAGGAACTCAATGACACCTCTCTGCTTCCAACGCACCTCCGTTACAAACGCCATGTTGTACACTTTGTGTAGCACTGCCACCTATCGGAAATTCATGAAACTATAGGAACTGAAGAAAGAATATTCCACGATGTCCCACAACGAATTACGCGATTGGCGGAGAAAACGTGTAATTACTTACTGAACGCCCCTCGTATATCACGCTACACTACACATCAAAACAGAGCTGTCAGCAATGATTCCTACAAATCCTATACCCTCCTACACATATACAACAACAAAAAATGAATATCTTAAATTAGCTTCTGAAGCGAAATTGAAACACACGGAAAAAACCGTAAGCAGCAAAACTCTTACTAAACGTACCGTTCTCAAGATCACCCTTATCCTTTATACTGCCTAGGGAAAGGATCTGCAATCAGTGTCCGTCTCCTCACTGGAAGACCTGTTGTCTGCGACGTGTACCAGGTTTCGTCACATGATGCTAAAATACTCTTAAAAGTAAAACACTTTATCGTACCCCTACTTACGAGACGTTAATGGTTCAAATGGTCCAAATGGCTCTGAGCACTATGGGACTTAACTGCTGAGGTCATCAATCCCCTAGAACTTAGAACTACTTAAACCTAACTAACCTAAGGACATCACACACATCCATGCCCGAGGCAGGATTCGAACCTGCGACCGTAGCGGTCGCGCGGTTCCAGACTTTACCGCCTAGAACCGCTCGGCCACCCCGGCCGGCCGAGACGTTAATGGATATGGAATTTCGCGTAAGATTTGAGAAAGGCCTTGCGGTTCCATATTATTCTTTTTACCCCCTTCCTTCCTCTTCGGGAGTGGTATCGTTACCTGCGACTATGAATCTGTTGCGTCATTAAATGTACGAAGGCGCCCCATGTGCACAATAGCCGTACGCGTATGCAATTGTGACTCGGAATTTATTGGTGATGTCATTTCAGTAACTTGGTACGGGACGTTGTACCGAGTAACGAACATTTTTATCTTACCCGTCACCGTATACATAATTGTCACCATCGCCAATTGACCTACATGATATACCAGTAACTTTACTTTAAACTGCCCCATTTTCTTCTGCTGTGCGAGGGCCTTAGTGTTAACTCGCTGTATGCGTTTCCACACGTCTTTCGTCAAACAGTGAAGACATTTTCCTCTCCTACACCAGATATTACGGCTGCAGACCCATGCTGTTATGTGTTTTTGAATTATACGCTGCTACCACACACGGTAATAACGTATTATGATGGCTATTGATGTAACAGCTCAGCATTTTTCCGATTGTCTGATGTATGCATTCTGTCGTTCACTTAGCCTGTGGATCTACGTCCTCATCCTCAGCTTGTACACGTGTAATTAACTACATAACTCCTTCATCAGCTCTCACTGTTCCGGCGTAACGAAAGCGCCGGCACGAAGTTCAAGGACGATACAGCAGAGAAGGCTGTGAGACGACGTTAGCCAATAGTAGGATGATTAGGACCGCAACAAGACAGGAGCGCCCTCTATCCGAAGAGAATATAAGCGCAACTCCTGCCAGCCTGTGCCGGACAGTAGAGGACGAGCACTAGCAAAGGCACTAGCCGACCCGAACGCTCTAGAAGAGAGGGTTGGGTTGGATTGTTTTGGGGAAGGAGACCAGACAGCGAGGTCATCGGTCTCATCGGATTAGGGAAGGATGGGGAAGGAAGTTGGCCGTGCCCTTTCAGAGGAACCATCCCGGCATTTGCCTGGAGTGATTTAGGGAAATCACGGAAAACCCAAATAAGGGTGGCCGGACGCGGGATTGAGCCGTCGTCCTCCCGAATGCGAGTCCAGTGTCTAACTACTGCGCCACCTCGCTCGGTAGAAGAGAGGCACTGGAAGGGCCGTGATTAGTGGTCCATATGATCTTGTGTGAACTACTTATGTGGATATTATGTATGGCGAAGGACACTGATTATTTGCATGTCGCCGTTTGCTTGCGGCCCAAAGTATTGTCAATCTACTTTATTGTAATAAAAATCATGAATGTGATTTTCTTGAATTGTTGTTTAGCCATCCGAGAAAGCAGCATCCTTTAGGCACCCTATAAGAGATGAGTGGGCAGGACACGACACTCACATGTAGCTGGGTCTGATCTGTGATTATCGACCCTGGAACACCAAACTTTAATAACCAATTACTTACCATCACACATGCTACCACGTATGCCTGTTTGTTTGGAATAGTGATCGTCACATTATAGCAGAGAAATGATCCATAATAGCCACAACATAGCAGTTTTCCGCTTGTACCTGGCTGAAGTGTCCCAGTTTATCCATTCCGGTTACCTCAAAGGGTTTTGTTGCCCTTGGATATTTCTGTAGTGGCACCTGACGATGACTTAAATCCACACACTGTGCACACAGCACACAGTTTTTCAGATACTGAACCATGTCTTGTTTTCATGATCTACACTAATAACATTCAGATTGTTGTGTTGGCTGAAGAGCCAACACTATGTTACTAGTGGAGGCCGAAATGCACGCGTTTTAGCTCACGCAGGCTGGCGTGAGGAGGGAAGAACTATACTGACGTGAGGTCTGGAACATGACAAGGAATTAGAATTCAGAAAGCGGACGTAATTAGTTTGATACTTAACTTTAATCCATTAATGATGAACGTCGCTCTTGACGGTACATGATTCACAATATTATCTGTGCAGAATACATTCATAGTAACTGAATATGGCGCCTTGCTAGGTCGTAGCAAATGACGTAGCTGAAGGCTATGCTAAACTGTCGTCTCGGCAAATGAGAGTGTATGTGGACAGTGAACCATCGCTAGCAAATTCCGCTGTCCAACTGGGGCGAGTGCTAGGGAGTCTTTCTAGACTAGACCTGCCGTGTGGCGGCGCTCGGTCTGCAATCACTGACAGTGGCGACACGCGGGTCCGACCTATACTAACGGACAGCGGCCGATTTAAAGGCTACCACCTAGCAAGTGTGGTGTCTGGCGGTGACACCACACAGATAATCTCCAATCTATGGTCCTATGACCTCCATGTTCACATAACACATGATGATGCCCTTCCTTTAACACTTCCTCCCATAGAATGTCACGAATTACTAAGCACTGCCGATGTCTCATTGCCCTACTACGAGGGGGTCAGTGCATAAATAAAAACTACTTACATGTTTGGGGTAAACCTTTTTTACTTTTCGACGTAGTGTCCTTTTATACTTATACCCTCCGTCCAACGCTGTTCTAATTTGTTGATCCCTTCCGAATAATAGGAAATGTCCAAGTCTGCAAAATGGGGATTAGTTGCTGCAATCACCTCCTCGTCTGAATAAAATCTTTGTCCCGCCAGGCATTTCTTCAAATTGGAGAGCAACTACTAGTCCGACGGAGCCAAGTATGGAGAATAGGGGGTATGCGAAACGAGTAGGAATCCTATTTCCATTACTTTTGCGACCAAAACTGTTGAGGTGTGTGCTGGTGCATTGTCGTGATGGAAAATGACTTTTTTTGTGGTACAAATGCGGGCTTTTTTTCTTATTTGTCTGTGTTGTTGGGAAACTTCACACTGAGTGTACCAATTTCGGATCAATTTCTACTCCATCACGACGAATTATATGTCCTAAGCAATTCACTTCTTTTAATGCAAAATGGCATCTTTTTGCTTGGGATCAAGCGTTCAGAAGACACCCTCTGAAAAACTCATTCAGCCACTGCACATGTTCTTCCAATATCCTTTGCAAATACAGTGATATCGTCGAGGGAATACATCGCCTCAGCTTCAACCCTCTCGAACATCCAACAACCGCTGAAAGGTGAGTGGCGCATTTTCTAAACCAAATATAACTCACTTATCTGGTCACGGGCCCAAGGAACTGTAAATGCTGTCTTTGGTTGGTCCTCCAGCAATAAATATAATGAATGATATCCACTTTTCAGCTCTACACTGCCCCAAGCTATCCAGGGTTTCCTTAATAATCGGCAAGCAGTGATATCTTGGTATCTTGGTATCATGATCGTATAGTATTTTCCTTAATAATGTCATCATTCAGTTGTTGGGTAATCAGTGTGGTGGATTTTGATACACAGGTTACTTATCTCCTATTGGAATCCTTTACTGCTTCTTAGGGATTGCCGGCAATGGGCCTCAAGGATTAAAGCAATCCTCAAACTTTATCAACAACTTCTCCATTGCTTCTCTCGCTGTTACTTCGAAATTGTCCACTTTCGCATGTAACGCTATCTTTCGGTTAATTATGGCTAAGGTCCAGATTTGACCTTTCTAGGTTATCCTCACCCTGAACATTTCAGTTGGCAACTAACAACCCTTGTGACCAATTTACATCACCAGCACCAAAATTATGCACAATGACATGGAATCTTGTATCTGCATAGAAGAGTTCTTGAATAGTCTTCTGTTGACTACTGATGACTGTTCCAACGGGATTTTCCGTGAATGGTTGACAATGAAAGAGGATCCAAGAAGGTTTTTTACTGTTTTACTGTTGTACTGTTTTACGGTTTTCTTGATGTCAGGCATTGGAGTTCTGCTTGTGCAATATCCAATGAATGGGCAGCTCAACATTTTTCTGAATGTTCTGCCAGACCTGCACGAGGGCTTCTAATCATCTCAGGCATGAAGATGGGATATTGTGGGACATTGCTGGGACCAGAAAGCCATAGCGTGTTTGTACTCCGAATATATCCCATAATTATTCGTATTGCCTGACTGAGTTGTAAGTCTATCTTCTTTGTGTGAGCACTATTGATCCAGGTCGAATACCAGTATTCAGCAACAGAATATGATATGGCTAACGCTGTTGATCTTAAAACATGGGCATTACCTCTCCATGAGCTACCAGCAAGTTTTTGAAGAACTTTTTTTCTCGTTTTTACTTTAGACACTAAATTTGAAAGATGATGTTATACCAAAGTATTCTGGTGTACTTCAATTCGCATAGCCTTGGCCTCCGAAACTGACGTCTGGTTTTCAATTCACCTGTTCGTAGCGTAGATGAAAAGCAGATATAACTGTTTTGTGAGGAGTTAGTTGGAGGCACCATTTACTGAAGTGTAGGTCCATATTCTGTACGCACCCATGGCTAACATGTTAGACGAGGTTTCCAAATCCGGAAGCGACCAGTGTATAGTAATCGAGTGTTATGTTGTTCTTTTTCTTTTCTACGCACAGATCATGGTCCGGGCTTCTGTATAGAGACGTGAAGAACTTACCTGATGGGTAGATAGGTTTTTCGTTGCATCCTTCAGTATAAGTGATCATCTCTTGCGGTAAGGATTCTAATATTCACGTCCCTTGACGGTACAGTTTATTTTACTCTCTACTTAGCAACACTGTTAACTGTCGCTGGAGACTACACTTCTCAACGCACCCGAATACCTCGCACCAGAGAACAAGTATGTGTCATATTATCATGATGGCCGTATGAGCCCTCACCAAGTATTCTAGCCGTGCCGATTCATAAAACAAAAGCATTGGCAAACTCCTTGTCTGTTCGTGCTGTCCGCCTCTGGAAAAAGGTATCCTGCACTCTGCGCACAAAAAAGTACCCTTCTGCAATCAAGACAAAATTAAAGCACTTTCTTATTGCTTATAACTTTTTCATAGAAAACTAACACTTCAGATGATCCCACTAACCCTCCCCCCCCCCCCCCCCCTGTATCATCATACCGCGCACACACATACACACACACACACACACACACACACACACACACACACACACGGAGAGCGAGAAAGAGAGAGAGAGAGAGAGAGAGAGAGAGAGGGTTATTCGGCTGGCCTGCAGCTCATCCGCAATGTTATAGAGGGCCTTCATAAACCACACGCGAGATTTTCATAGTCTTTCGCTCGCTACGCGCAAACTATTAGTCCTACGGAAAAAATGAACAGGACGATTTAGTAGGAAATATAATGTACTTAAATTTTGTACTGGGATACGTTGCCGCTAGAGACAGTAGTTTTCGACTTATTCAAGAAAGTTACCTTCAAGGACAGCCGTACTCCGTCACTCAGCTCCCGTCGGTCACTATATTTACATACTATAGAAGGCATTCGCTCCTACCATTGTGCAAATATTTCCGACTGCACGATTTATTTCGCACTTTCGACCGTTTTTGGTCTTCGTCGACTGACCTTATTACATCACCGGCTTAGTCGAGCACTTACAAATTGTGAAACTGACGTTTGTGTAATCTTTACCTAACAGTCTGGTGATTTTTAATCGCACAAAATAGTTACATTCCAATATTCGTCATGCTTTCTAGCGACGAAACTACTGTGCTTGTTATGATAAAGATTGAATAGAATTGGGAAGGTAATTAGTTTCAGCGTAACATTTACAAAGCTCCTTTTTTCTTCATTACCGTCACGGGCACGTTAATGTTAACCAACTGGTCGACCATGCTGGTGGCGTAATAGCGCAATCAATAGACACCAAAAAATACAGGGAATAGTTTGTACCGTCGGAAATTTTTTTACAGCGTATATATACCAGACATCCTGACTGGTGAGGGATGAGTGTGGCGTGCAGGTGCGCTATAAGATGACTTTCGTACGTTTTTCTTGAATAACCCGAAAAACGGTGGCCTTCAACGAAAACGTATCCGAGTGCCGAAAACCCATGTCTAAGCCATAGCAACATAAAAAAATCCAAAATTCACTGATGAGCACGAAAAGCACACGCAAACGTTGTTAAAATTCCGCAACACAGTCTGTAAATGCAAAACCACAGCAAACAGTATTCCATCCTAAAACACTGTATGGGATCAACCGCCGCTTACGTATTGAGAACAATATAACTTTGCCTCACGCAGATCGCAGTAGGTACCATCGATAGTCGAGCGCCCAGTGCGTCAGAGCAGTCAGTGTTGAGACTCCGAGCAAGTAAGTTGTTGGCTGCTAAGCGAGCAGGGAAGATTTCGGCAGGGCGGCCGACCGCGTTTATAGTTGTTTAACGGCTGTGTGTGTCACCCATAGGCGTGGGCCTCACGTCCAGCAAATACGTAAATGGCGTTAACTGAGTGATTTCTTTGATGTGGATAAGTGTTCATTTGTGAACCGTGATTACGCGAAAACCGCGCCGAACACCCACGATTTGAATTGCAGTGAGGATTGGGTGTTCAGTGCCACAGGAAGAATACTGGCTTGTGACGACATTAATAGGCGACCTATGATGAGTTAACCGTTATTACTTTGTCAGATAATGGGAGTAACTGCTCCATTCGTGCGTTTTAGACAAAAGATATGGAACATGAACAACTAAGTATGTACAAATTATTTATTGCTACTTGAATCGTAATTACCTCTGTTGGATTGGTATGAAACAACTCCCCTGCAAATATTAACCGATCAGCCTTCATCAAATGTTCAAAAATGTTCAAATGTGTGTGAAATCTTATGGGACTTAACTGCTAAGGTCATCAGTCCCTAAGCTTACACGCTACTTAATCTAAATTCTCCTAAGGACAAACGTACACACACCCATGCCCGAGGAAGGACTCGAACCTCCGCCGGGACCAGCCGCACAGTCCACGACTGCAGCGCCGTAGACCGCTCGGCTAATTCCGCGCGGCTAGCCTTTATCAGTTGCACACGACCAAATTATTTCAAATTGTTAAGCTATAATCCATTACAATGAAATGGATACCCTTAGCTGCACGCAGGTGTTGATATAAGTCAACGGGGACAGCTGAAAATGTGTGCCCCGACCGGGTCTCGAACCAGGGCTCTGCTGCGTACAAGGTAGACGCTCTATCCAGCTGAGCCACCGAGGACACAGAGAATAATGTGACTGCAGGGACGTACATCTGGCACGCCTCCGCACAAACAGTGCCCGAACTCTTACGGGAATCGGCAGTAAACCCGCGATAATGAGTATGATGGGCAGGGGCACTATGAATATAGTGCGGAACAATAAGTTGCAAATGTGGCTCTCGCGGGAGGCGTGCCAGAGATAAGTCCCTGCAGTCGCACCACCCTCTGTCTCCTGTCCGAAAGAACAAAATGGCTTTGAGCACTATGGGACTTAACATCTATGGTCATCAGTCCCCTAGAACTTAGAACTACTTAAACCTAACTAACCTAAGGACATTACACAACACATAGTCATCACGAGGCAGAGAAAATCCCTGACCCCGTCGGGAATCGAACCCGAGCGCGGGAAGAGAGAACCCGAAGGAACAGATACCACTTCATATATATAATCCATTAGTCAACAACGGTGGGTTTAATAGGGAGGGTTTCAACATAATGAAATTTTACCAAAGCCAACAGGCCGAAGTGGCTGTGCGGTTCTAGGCGCTGCAGTCTGGAACCGCGAGACCGCTACAGTCGCAGGTTCGAATCCTGCCTCGGGCATGGATGTGTGTGATGTCCTTAGGTTAGTTAGGTTTAACTAGTTCTAAGTTCTAGGGTACTAATGACATCAGAAGTTGAGTGCCATAGTGCTCAAAGCCATTTGAATTTTACCAAAGTCAGCAGGTCATTTCAAACATAAAAGCAATAAAAACACTACTTATACCGAACGATGAGTTCCGTAACAGAATTATTTTCCCAACAGAAACATTGAAAGAGGGAATGTGGTTAAAGGACTCAAAGGGAAGCCGTGAAGGAGACGTATTAGAAGAGCCATTTCGTGGTCACGTCTTATTCCGCAGCCTGAACCAACTACTGCGTCGGGAGAAACAGCGACGGAGGTCACGCCTGCTGCTGGTTGCGTGTAGTTGTCTCGCGCTGTAACGACTCTTAACAGGCTGCCCGATCTGCTTCCTGAAGCACGACCCTTGTCACTGTAGCTGTTAGACAACTACTGAGCACGCTATTACTGGTTGCTTCAGTCACCTTAATGTTCAAAGTCATTATCAAAGGGACAGCATAATTTATTTCTCTCTGGGGTATATCATCTCGTGTGGGTGGAACTTAAATAGAGGCAACTATTTATTCACAACCGATACAAAAGAGCTACATGTTTGCACCTGTTATTACACAAGTTTACTTTCCAGTCATTGTTGCAAACAGTTAGTAAGTCGTTTCAGTCGTTTCCTAACCTTGAAATGGGTGAGTTTCCTGTATGGTTCAGTGAAAGCTTTGTTTTTTTCCGCTTTAACATGAATTCACGTGTGCTATGGTGTTAATAAAAGCAGATTACCTAACACATTCATAAAGCTTCTGTTATCGTCATTATCATCATTTTTCCAAAATTAAATTCTCTACAACTTCTCATGAAAACTTTTTGCAATCGTCTGGAATTTAAAAAACAAATTGGGCCAATTTTACGAAATGACATCCTTGCTTCTCTGGATGTCATGGAAAACTACCGCAGATGTACGCCTGGGACATGTTTTATTAGTTTCACCGGATGAATAACAACAAAATAAATGGAAATCGTGCTTTACTTTAACATCGTACAGTTATGCGATGGCTTCATATTAGCGAAGTTGCTAAATTTCAGGCAAAATCTTTTATTAGCCGTAACTCCGTAACTAAACATTTGTGGACCTATGTTTATATGGACTTTTTTCTTTAGTTTTACTTGTAGAATAACATATTAAAATATTTGCATATCTTCGCGAATCGCCCAGTATTTAAAAGATGTTGCAGGCAGGTGGCGGTTTTGAAGTGAAGAACTGCTTTTTCACTAAAATTTGAAGCCAGTTCACTGGGGAAAATACTAGAGGAAGGGATGTTATTAGGCGTACTGTAGGGCTACAGGACGGGCGTATAAGGAGTGGGCTTTGTTGAGTCGAAACTATGGAGATGAGCGTAGATGTTGGGGTGGATTCTAGGAAACAGAAAGTGAGAAGGAGAGTAGGACGTAAGCAGGGTCATTGTATAAACAGGTAGGGGATAGGGAATGACAGGTAGGGAAAGGGGAAGAAGGCAGCCCTGATGTAAGGTGGTATAGGGAGGGAACGGCTGGAGTTAATAGGATGTGCAAATATCGGGGAGAATTTCGTTGTCTGAGAGGGAGTATGAGTGCGTACAACAATGGTTCAAATGGCTGTAAGTATTATGGGACTCAACATCTGAGGTCATCAGTCCCCTAGACTTAGAACTACTTAAACCTAACTAACCTAAGGACATCACCAACATCCATACCCGACGCAGGATTCGAACCTGCGACCGTAGCAGCAGCGCGGTTCCGGACTGCAGCGCCTAGAACGGCTCGGCCACATCGGCCGGCTGAGTGCGTACAGCTGTAGGGTACGTAGAGTGTATCGGCATAGCCGCTGCAGCGCACCAAAACTGGAAACTATTAGGAAAACAATACCATAGGTGGCAGATGGTGTATGATATCCGGAGGAGTTGAATTTGAGGGACGAGAGGCGGAAAGTTTTAATACGATAACAGAGGATCCATGTTGAGGAATGTAAACGAGTGAGTTAAGCAAGACTGAGTGACAGGAGTCTGATGGAGTGATATCCTTGTAACATTGACATAGGAGATGACAGACCGCACAAGGACATCTTCTGGGTGCAACAGCAATGTTCGGTCAGTTAGTCGTTTTAGTCTATTGTGGGTTCTTTTGGATGGGTAGCATGTGAGGTTCCTGAACCGAGTGCACGCTCGGATGAAAACCTGCGCTTGCCGAACCTCTTTGGTTTCGTTCCTTAGCTACGGCTCTCTGATTCCTCATGAGGTGGAGCCTTCACGGCGTTTCGAGCGGCATTTGAGCGCGCGCGCAGCAACCCAGCGGCCTGTCTCCTCGGGTCGAGTAACTGGGAAGGATTTTCGGATTGTGGCCTGGGCTTGCTTGCCGGTGACGTCCGATGACGGGATGTGGAAGGCAGATGTTTGTTGTGGGGACCGTGCAAATGCCAGCTGGAGAGTCGCCGCTTCCCTTCGTCTGTGTATCACCGAGCCATACTCTGGAATTCGACTAACCCTGCTTCCTGCTGTCTTACAAGATGGACATCCGCACGTTCACCGTACTAAATTCTCCTGGGCTTGATGCAGGAATAACGGTGAGCATCAAGCTGTTAACTGTGCGCCGCGGTTCATGAAACCCCCTGAGTTTTGCTGTGGAGTTTCGTTTGGTGTTCTTGCCGTAAGCTGCTCTGATTTATTCTGCTGGCCGTTGATTGACCGACGTCATTTACGTGGATCAGCATCCCAGTACTAAGAATGTGTCAAGTTAGACATTGACTATCATAAAAGCTGCTCCTCAGACATTTGTTTTATTTGAACTATTGGTGCGTGTATTTTTCTGAGTTTCGCATATTTCAGCTTTTCTTTTTGTCAGTTTACTTTCGTCTATTAAAATTTACCTGCACTAATAGTGCGTGCCTTTTTTTAAAGTTCAGATATCTGCAATTCTTACATTAATGTCATGAAACCCTTGTGTGTCGTAATTTATTTAGCTGCGTAAATTTCTACGCTGCTTAAGTACTTGAGGATCGAAAGCACTGAGTTATTCGCCCTCATTTCCCCTGTAATATTTGAATCCATGTGCTATTTTCCACTTTTGTTAAGTAAATTTAACGTATTATCTGTACGTACGTTTTAGAACTGGTACTGAATTGAGCAGTCGTTCTGTGCGTGAGCCGAGCTCAAGGCGGTTACCATGTGCTGGTTAATACACGATTTTCTTCAAATTATTTTCAATTCATATGATTATGCGCGTTGACTTGCTAATGTTGACCTTTCAATTTAAGACAGGTACAGGAGTACTTGTTGTCTTGTATATTCTGTTATTTTCAAAATTCCTTTTAAGATCAAAGTGTATGTGTATTGGAATCTTTGTAACATCGATTTGTAAGTAAAGAAAAGGCTATTTCAGTTGATGCCTGTGAGGTGAATTTATAATGTTATGGAATTCAAGGTGTTGCTTGTTTATAAAATTCTCTGTACTATTATAAAAAAAAGTAATTTTCACTTTGGCTTCTGTAATAAAGAAATGTTTAAAGATTATTTTCTTCATGTCCAGCACCTTACCCCTCCCAGCTCCTAACCCCTTATCACTTCAGTTTCCATATTAGTTTACAGGTATTAGTCCGAGGTATTTTAGTGTGTTGGGTAGGAGTATAGGTCGGTCATAAGCGGACAGGCAGAAGTCATGGAAAAAAGCCTTTGCTGTCTGTCCCATAATTAATGTGTAGGTTTTGGAAAGTTTTACCTTTTGAAGCCGTTTGGTACACTAGGAGGTAAACTACTTGAAGAATAGCTGGAGAGATCGTTGGGACATCTGAACTATAGGGTAATCAAGGTGCTACTCAAGGCGGGTGTAAAATGAATGTGCGCAACAGAGAATAACAAATGCTAAAATGAAGATTTAGCCCTGTCTGACTACCCCCTGAAGCAGATCTTAGGATCTCTTAATTCTATAAATTACAATATAAACATAAAAGAATGATGAAAGCAACTCATCCTACTAAATGAGAAACGTTGTTCCTGCTTATATATTTATTGTAGATTAAAAAAAACCTTATATTACATAGTTCACATTTCTTAAGTAAAATTACTAATCGATTGCCCAGCTCTGCTCCTTATTATGACTGCGCGATCTAATATCAATAATACGAAATGACTGACATCATCTACGTACCAAACACTAGAAGACACTACTTTCAAAGATGATCTACGGTGGTGTGGAACCTCAGTGGAAATAAACTAACGTAATCACAGCTGTTTAGCGTTATAGACCTAATAAGCCGAAGCAGTTTGTGATATCACCGCATGTACTGCGTCTGGTGCGTTGACGTGCTGGTTCTCGTACACTTCTGCGTCGATGGAAAAACTCCAGCCACAAAAATAAAAGCTCTTTCAAACACTAGGACGGCAGAGGACGGTCCTCTGACTAATATACTCTAATACTGCCTTCTCCTCTCTGTTTTATACAGACGAGAAACGCGAACTCCCAGCCTCAAGGGCACAGTTCAGATAACGTCTCAACGTAAGTATAGGCAGAGGAAGTGCTCTCAATTACTGGACGCTGCGTACTCAACGACGACTTCCAACCCGGAGGCGAGGTCCAGAATCGTATAGGTTCGCAACAGTACAGGGCCTAACTGTTCTAACTATAAACTCTCCTGAGAGCAAAGACACCACGTCCGTCTGTCCCAACAAAGCTGATACCGAGCGACCGTCACACACGGACGCTCACAACGGAAGACCACGTCTCTCCAACGCTGGCTTCCCAGCAAGGCCTGGCTCCCCATCATCGTAATTCCGAAAAGGAATCATATTCCTGAAACCACGGAATATTCTCCCTCTCTACAGATTCTTCCGAACACCGACCAATCATATTTTAGTCTTTTGTCGTCCAGCGCGGAAAGTGTGCGAGGAAAAACCTATACTCGTACAATGTACGATTCTGAGTAAAAATCCTTGGAAATAACACAGCCTGCGTGGTTTCCGAGGTGCCGCTTCTTCGTTCCTCTCACCTGCGTCCAGGATTTTTAACGTTAGGAAGAATTATCCGGTTATCCTTCCGGCCCCTACTACAATAGCGGCCGGCCGTCACTGTATTGTGCTCCAGAGCTCAGGTGCCACGACGTCTGTCTAGATACTTCCTGTGTTTAAGCAGGACCAACATCTGTGCGGGCCTTCCATGCAGAGTTAGAGTTCTGCCTGCCGTTTCATCTCTACTGGCGTTCCAACCTGTACTAGTATAGGCAATCATTCATTACGACTGTTTTATAATAAAGACACTTCGTCACCTTCCATGCAATAAGCGTTAACAATTATTTAGAAGACGTGCGTGACCTGTCAGTCTCCTTTGTGTATTCATATATACGATGTACAATCTATCAAATAATAACTAATGTCGTTGTAGGTCACGGCAAAGTATGTGGATGGGTGCTTGTAAGGTGTGAAATTATAGCCACCTTACAAGTTTCCATATTAGTTTGCAGCCGAGTGTTAGTCTGAGGTATTTTAGTGTGTTGGTTAGGAGTATGGGTCATCATGAAGGGACAGGCAGAAGTCATGGGGACAAGCTTTGGCTGTCCGTTCCATAATTAACACATAGGTTTTCGACAGTTTCACCTTTTGAAGGCGTTTGGTGCACTAGGAGGTAAACTGCTTGAAGAACAGCTGGAGAGCTCGTTGGGATATCACAACTATAGGGTAAACGGGCAGAAAAGAGGTCTCATCAGGGCAGTCAAGGAGATGAAGAGGTGGAACTTGTCTGAACACATCGGCAGTGTAACGGTTATAAAGGAGAAGATGGAGGATAGAGCAATTTTAAATAATGTAAAAAGATGGACTACTTGTTAGGAAGTATGGAATAAGTCCAACATAATTCTGAAATGCCCATGTTTAGAATTCGAGGCTGATCCCGGAATGCCATGCGTAGTCTTTGTCGATTCAAAGCAGCGTTATTGAGAAGAAATGAGTATAAGAAGGAGAAAACAGAAATAAAGCGTGAGTCAGCAAAAGGCTACGTCTGGCAGTAGAAAAACCCAGCGATAAACGTAGGAACGTGGTCGGTTCATGACGGAGCGAGGCGTACGCGCTCGGCGGCCGTGGGGGGCCATCTCCTGCGGACGAGGTGGAGCTCTCCAGCCTCCACCTGCCGCCGGCCAGGCAGGCTCAATTAGGGCAGCGGCCAGCCAACTGGGCGGGCGCGGCTTTTGTGCGCCTCCGTGGCCGCGGATGCCAATCTCGCTTAACGCCTCACTTCAGCCCGTTCAATGGGCGCAGCGAGGTCTACTTAAAGCTGACCGGCTGCCAACGTCTCCACCAGGCGCTCTAACCGCGTCTGAGCCTACCCAACCTGCAGCTCATTTTCTGCTCCGTATGCTGCAGAAAGGTAAAGTCTGCTATAAATAGTGAGTAGCAAGCAGGCCTGTACGCTTATTGTCTAGCTGCTCGTCAAGTATTTACCGTGATGTAGGCTGCTCCCACGTCCTCTTTTTCCGAGTAACGCGAGTTTGAGGGATAACACCACTACAGAATTTTCGAAAACCGAATTTTTAAAATTGATTTAAAAGATGTTTTGAATCTTCTAAAATATGACGCAGAAGTCTAATCCCTCGAAAAAGAATTACGAGCTCCTCCTGCTACGCCTCGGATGACCCGAATCGGCCTACCTGCGCCAACTCCGTACCCCCTTTGTAGTATGTGGATGTAGCTAGAAATATTTCAGAACATTAATACGTTAGCCTGGCGCCAGCAAGCGCTAGTACGTGTAGGAAAAGGACAATTATTCCGCTTAGAATCTTGATTTTTGTGTGCAGCATCTTACACACTGAAGCGCCAAAGGAACTCGTACAGGCATACGTATTCAAATACAGAGATATGTAAACAGGCAGAATACGGTGCTACGGTCGGCAACGCCTATATAAGACAACTAGTGTCTGGCGCATTTGCTAGACCGGTTACTGCTGCTGCAATGGCAGGTTATCAATATTGAAGTGAGTTTGAACGTGGTGTTATAGTCGGCGCAGGAGCGATGGAGCACACCATCTCCGAGGCAGCGATGAAGTGGGGATTTTCCCGTACGACCATTTCACGAGTATACCGTGAATATCAGGAATCCGGTAAAACATCAAATCTCCGACCCCGCCGAGCCCGGAAAAAGATCCTGCAAGAACGGGACCGACGACGACTGAAGAGAATCGTTCGATGTGACCGAAGTGCAACCCTTCTGCAAACTGCTGCAGATTTCAATGTTGGGCTATCAACAAGTGTCAGCGTGGGAACCATTCAACGAAATACTACTTCGTCAAGTGTTCAATCACTGCATAATTAACAACTTCGTGATAAAATACATTACAAAAATGTAGGTAATTAAACTAACACTAAAACAAGATAACGGTTATGGTATTGTAGGGGCCTCCATCTACACGACTGGAAACCCCTACTAATTAGTCTGGACCTGTTCGGCGTCGTTAGACGGAATAAAATTATGTTCAAAATTATTCCATTTATTACTGAAAATACAACGCATTGCTGTTTCTTCTTAGTTGACTGGCGGCTGTGTAATCCGGAGAAGGGTCTGCAGAATCTAATAGTGGACTTACAGCTGCCGAGCGAGCTGCACCAGCTCGAAGGGAAAGTCGATGACACCGTGATACGCTGTTTTGCCGACCGCTGGCGAGGCAGGCACTCCCCGTCAGTAGCTCAGCTTGGAGATAGCAGTAACCACGACGTGTGTGTTTTGATTCACACGCTGGTTCGGGAGCACTCAGTCCATCCCAAATCAATGCCTGCGTTATCCTCTCAGGTGGACCACTATTTCAGATGCTGTGTAGTAGTGTCGAAGCTGAACCTGGCCCGCCGGTAAGGTAGGCCTTCCGACCCATATGACTATGGAGTTTAGGAGATCATCTGCCCTGGACCAGAGTCGTGTTGGCAGACTCTCGGACCACCTACCAGCGCTGGCTACTGTGTTGTCAGCTGTGGCCTCAGATCACTGAACGTCTCGCAGGGCAGCAAGTGCAAGATCAACAGTAGAACGATCTCACACACCAGATGTTACCATACCACAACAAGAGAATCGAGCGCAAACAACATGAACGCTATTGATTTTACAGATACAGTTCCAAAAGCTAGTAGGGGTGGAGTACTGACGTCGCCGAGGAGAGGCTCTGCTCTACAATGGCATTCGTAACGACCGAATTGATTTTGCCCTTCCCGAGTCGTCAGCGGTCGAGTTCTGCTACATTTGCTTAACGAATCTCTGACAGGTTCATTATTGCTTACTTAACTCCTGCTAGATGTTGTTGTGTTCTACCTGGTGTCTCTGCACTGATCTAACTATTTTCTGCTGAGTCACTCACAGGTCCCTCTTAAGGGTGTCGAGGTTTCTGTCTTCCTGACCCAGTAGCGTTGTTGAAATGTTTACACTTGACGGCTAGCGGCTGGCCAAACTCCCACGAGATTTAGTAACGTCAGCTGTTCGAACTTACTCCCACGTTTGCTCACTAATTTTGTTACGTAACATTATACGGGGTGAACTACAACAACACAGAAAAACTTTCAAAGATTGTTCTGGGATACCTTCTGAATGGTTTGGTATAAGGGACCAACGGTCTCTGATGGCTCATTACAGAGTAATAATGTAACTGATTTATTCGGTTTGTTTCCGTAACCACCCTTGTTTCTGTGAAAAACCTTGAATTCAGCGAAAGAACCTGTCATATTCATACACAAAAGCCTACAACATAAAACATAGAGTAATGCTACAACACTCAGACGAAACGCTGTACTGTGATGCGGTTGCCGCAACTGCCGGAACAACTCAGATAGTGCCGTTGTTTCGCTCTTCCACTTCAGCGATTCCGTGCACGAGATGCATTTTGGCAAATTCTTCGTCTCCACACCTATCCATAATGCTGTTGTGTCTCACTGTTAATGTACAATTAACACTGCCGGAACAGAAAACCCTTGACAGAACCTAACACTACCGAATAAAAACTTCAGGGCAATGAGGTAAAAAGGATAAAGCGGCAGGAAGTTGGTTGAAGAGCGGTAAGATGCCGGGATTAGAAATTATGTTCACTAGAACAGCACATTATTATCAAAACAATTAAACTCTTTACCACGGGAAAATACAGAAATTAATAGTGGGAGCGCTGATGACAAATGAATAAGGCAGTTAAAGCCAATGCTCACCACATCAACAAATCAGTTTTTTGAAATGCTCGAAAACAAGATGATAATTAGAAGAAAGAAGAAGACTAGATCGCCGCACGTTGTCGGGCCCAAAACCAAATCACCAAAATAATTTGAAGCACTAAGCAGTATCAGTCAGACTTATCGACTGCCATACGGCGTTACTTTTTAAAGATTACAGGTCAAGAACATCAACTGATCAAACCAATAACTATGCATAGCAATTGTACAAATGGCTTACGGACGTATGATAAATACATAACAAGGTGAAGCCAAAAAGCTTAGGTAATGAATTTTACACACAAAATTGATTCAGGGATACAATGCCTCGGTCACAAAGAACAGTTTACAGCAACACTGGCCGACCTCAAGTCAACTGAATTTCACTACTAAGAAGTTTAATAGCATTCAAGACAGACACAGCGTAGCTAAATAAACGGCCGGCAGCCATGCAAACAAGCTTTATAACTGGTGAAGGCGGTTTAGGATTTACATGATATTTGATTAAAATAGAAGAAATTGAGTAATAAGTATTTTGAGGGATCTTAAGCTTGCTTTAGAACACATTTCCGTTGGCAGGCAGGTTATCAGATTTATTAATAGAATCAACTTTGACGCAGTGTCAGATGAAAATACTAGATACAAGGTGTTAAGCTCATGAGAGCTTCACAGCAAATCGTCTAGTACATACAGGGTGCCACTAATGGACTAGACAAACATGCCAACTATGTTCCGCCCAACCGAGGGCTCACACCTCCTAGGCAAAATCGGCTTGCAGCTCTTCACTTCGTGTCCAGCATTTCCCCTTGATTGCCGAGCAACTCCCTGGATCAATGCTCGCCAGTGGTCACGTGCCCTTTTTTGGACAGGCGTCCTCCGGTATCCCAGCAGTGGGCCAGAGAGGTACACAGGACATATACAGTCGATTACTGAGAGCGAAGGCGGTCACGCACGCATGGCACAGAGGGTATTACTGTTATCAACCGCAGTTGACTTCTCATGTCAACTGTGTGTGATTTTGGAACGTTATGGATATCAAATGGTTGCAAGCATTTATTGGCTTATATAACTAATATCATAAGCTTGTAAAGGGATTTTCTGAAATTATGCAACCATTAACTCAGTTGCTGAGCAAGGTAGTTCAGTTTCAGTGGACACTAGAATGTCAAGTAGATTTTCACAAACTGAAGGAAATGCTGTTCTCAGGTCCAGTGCTACTGTTCCTTGAGTTCAAGAAGGAATTCATAGTTTCCTGTAATGCTAGTTTGTTTGACTGCACTGAGTCAGAATTACAATGGAAAGTAATTCCATGTCACTTACACATCAAGACAGTTCAACGAGGCTGTGCGACATTATTCAACAACTGAAAAAGAGATGTTGGCAGAAATACATGGCATTTATTATGTCCTTAGTTATTTTTAAAGTTGGGAATTTAAAGTGGTAGCAGAGCAGATATCCTTGAAGTTGCTGTTAGGCCTACAACACACTTCAAGTCCGTTAATGAGATGGGCACTCAGATAAAGTGAGTTTGATTACCATGTCATACACAAGCCAGGAGTAGAGCATATGAACTCAGTACTAGGTAAAAGTCAATTTGATTGGAAAAAGGTACAGGCAGTTGATATGAATGTCAGCAGTTTAAAACACAACCCCATATGATATGCACAGTTGGTCACTGTACAAGTTCACATCGCGATTCCTGCAATGCTCAGAACTGAATTATTACAACAGGCAAATGATCATGTATTATCAAGTCATGGGGGTACAAGGACTAATGATAAATTAGTTGCAGATAGATTTTGGTGGAAAAGACAGGAAAGTGATGTACAATAGCATGCCAAAAACTACATCGCATGTGTACAGAGAGCAGAATTAAGTCAACAAAAAATACAGTTACAGAGGTTACCCGACGTTGAAAAACTATTTCAGATGGTAGGACTTGATGAACTAGGACTTTTCAAGAAAACACGAGTCGTTAACTAATACGCACTCATGATGATAGATCATTTTGCGAGATATGCAGTAACGGTCACAATTCCAGATCACATAGACGATGCTAAACTACTGGTTACTAAAGTTTGGTTTACCAGAGAAAATAATCATACATCAAGTATTAATTTTGTGTCCGATCTGATCAAAAAGTCATGTGATTTACTGTGACTCAGAAAGTTGTATATCAGCCAATTCCAGCTCTGAACAGAAACAGTTCACCACACAGTATATAAAATGGTTAGCATTTACTCTAATACCCAACATGTAGACGCAAATATTCATTTCAGTTGTGTAGTCAGTGAACATAATCCAAAAGTTCATACAGGAACAAGTCTTTCACCATATGAAGTAGTGTATGTGTGGAAGATGCCATCATCTTTTGATATAATTTAGTCAATATTAGGGACACAACGTGGACTGGTTAAACGATTTGTAAATCAGTTAAGAGAAGTTTTGCAGAGGGCAAAATGTGGCAACTCTAAGGCTTTTGAAAATATTGGACATCATGCAAGTGAACTGCAGCAATACGGGGTAGGGTAGCTGACACTGCTAGTAAAGCCTTATACCTGAAACGCAAAAACAAAACTGTTCTTAACAAAGTATCATGGACCATACCACTTCATCAAAATGACTTCATCAGTAAATGCAAAACTACAACTAGTGACTACAACACCTGTAGTCCATGGGAGTAGAGTGAAGTTGTTTAAAGGAGCGATTGATGCATTTCTGCAGGTGCTTTCACCATTACCAGAGAAGTAGAAGTTGCCTAACAAAGGAAAAACTACACATGATGCCTCATGTAAACTTAGAGCTAAAGGAAAATATGGTGAGTCTAAATGTTTTTTTGTGTACATGGATTATATTGAGATATACGTTAGAGTTACATTATTTTTCATTTGCTTTTCTTTGATTCTGTAGGTATACACCGAACTAAAGAAGGAAGTTGACTGGTGATAATTCCTTTTCTCTTAGGCAGTGTATCAGCGATGATGTTCAGAAGGATTATCATGGGCATATTACTACCACACTTTTACGGAGGGACTATCATACAGGTTTACAGCGGTGGTACCTGTTACATAAAAAATATATAGCCTTGTTTTATCACATATACTTTTAAAGTTAGTAGTGACTGAGTTACACTCCTGGAAATGGAAAAAAGAACACATTGACACCGGTGTGTCAGACCCACCACACTTGCTCCGGACACTGCGAGAGGGCTGTACAAGCAATGATCACACGCACGGCACAGCGGACACACCAGGAACCGCGGTGTTGGCCGTCGAATGGCGCTAGCTGCGCAGCATTTGTGCACCGCCGCCGTCAGTGTCAGCCAGTTTGCCGTGGCATACGGAGCTCCAGCGCAGTCTTCAACGCTGGTAGCATGCCGCGGCAGCGTGGACGTGAACCATATGTGCAGTTGACGGACTTTGAGCGAGGGCGTATAGTGGGCATGCGGGAGGCCGGGTGGACGTACCGCCGAATTGCTCAACACGTGGGGCGTGAGGTCTCCACAGTACATCGATGTTGTCGCCAGTGGTCGGCGGAAGGTGCACGTGCCCGTCGACCTGGGACCGGACCGCAGCAACGCACGGATGCACGCCAAGACCGTAGGATCCTACGCAGTGCCGTAGGGGACCGCACCGCCACTTACCACCAAATTAGGGACACTGTTGCTCCTGGGGTATCGGCGAGGACCATTCGCAACCGTCTCCATGAAGCTGGGCTACGGTCCCGCACACCGTTAGGCCGTCTTCCGCTCACGCCCCAACATCGTGCAGCCCGCCTCCAGTGGTGTCGCGACAGGCGTGAATGGAGGGACGAATGGAGACGTGTCGTCTTCAGCGATGAGAGTCGCTTCTGCCTTGGTGCCAATGATGGTCGTATGCGTGTTTGGCGCCGTGCAGGTGAGCGCCACAATCAGGACTGCTTACGACCGAGGCACACAGGGCCGACACCCGGCATCATGGTGTGGGGAGCGATCTCCTACACTGGCCGTACACCACTGGTGATCGTCGAGGGGACACTGAATAGTGCACGGTACATCCAAACCGTCATCGAACCCATCGTTCTACCATTCCTAGACCGGCAAGGGAACATGCTGTTCCGACAGGACAATGCACGTCCGCATGTATCCCGTGCCACCCAACGTGCTCTAGAAGGTGTAAGTCAACTACCCTGGCCAGCAAGATCTCCGGATCTGTCCCCCATTGAGCATGTTTGGGACTGGATGAAGCGTCGTCTCACGCGGTCTGCACGTCCAGCACGAACGCTGGTCCAACTGAGGCGCCAGGTGGAAATGGCATGGCAAGCCGTTCAAGACTACATCCAGCATCTCTACGATCGTCTCCATGGGAGAATAGCAGCCTGCATTGGTGCGAAAGGTGGATATACACTGTAGTAGTGCCGACACTGTGCATGCTCTGTTGCCTGTGTCTATGTGCCTGTGGTTCTGTCAGTGTGATCATGTGATGTATCTGACCCCAGGAATGTGTCAATAAAGTTTCCCCTTCCTGGGACAATGAATTCACGGTGTTCTTATTTCAATTTCCAGGAGTGTAGTTTATACATCACCATACAATATCCAGTAGTAAGTACGAACACATGAAATCGATGTTTTGCAATCCATCCACATCTGATTAAGTGGGGAACCATCAACAAATTCGCAAAAGTTATTGGTCTCAGAATGAAAAAATGCTCACGTAATTATGTCCATAGCAGATCGAAGCAACCGTACCAAGGAGACTGTTATCATTTGTCCAATTAGGTTAATCAGACTAAAGAACAGGGATGTTAAATACAACTATTTCTTGGGCAGATGGGAGCAGTAGAGTGTAAAACTGAAGTACAAACCCCACAGCGATATTTCTAGAAAATTGGAGACCACTACATTTACTCTATATTTTCACTGGAAACAGTGATTGTCAACTGTCACACAAACATAAATTCTAAAAGGAGAACAAGATTGGTATTTATAAATTGTGGATTACTAATGGAGGAAACCAAGTGTGACTTAGCTGGAACATGGTTTCATCTGCCAGGTACCATCACAGGAACAACAATGATCACTTTTTCTCCACCAACGTTCTGTTGGCCAGAAGAACCATTGCGCATATTACCTGTATGGAACGTGACCTTCCTTAACAAAACCTGGGATTCCAGTTTATTACAATCTTTAGATCAACAGATAATCTCAGAAAAGGGAAGAATTTCAGTTGATCAGATGCTGCAATATCTAAACGATGTTATGAGAAACGCAAGCAAAACATAATAACTGTTACTGTGGCCCCTGTAGTACTCATTTGCACAATTTACTCTTGCTGAAAACACAAAATATCCCATTTAAACGGATCTCCAATGCATCAAACACCCATGGAATGAATACATACTACTGTTAAGGATCAGGAATAGAAGAGTAAAGTGCATTAGTAGTAGGAGAAAAGACCAGAAACATGATATAAAGTTAAATAGTAAGGTTGACACAAACTGAGATTAAGAACATTATGTCAAGCCTCATGAAACAAGCAAGTGGTTGAAATCTGAGTAATATAAATCTGAAATACAAAACATATACAGCTTAGTTTAGCAACTCATAGAAAGAGTAATAGTTAGGACAAATTTATTGAAGAAGAGGGTGTAGCGATGCAAGGGATACTAAATTTGTCGTAAAAGTCCGTAAATTACTCAACTGATAGAATTTTTCAGTACAGGTATTTCGTTCATTCCAAGCAAGTATCAATTCGTGACGTCATCGTCCAGACACGGGTTGAGAGTAATCTGAATCCGTTTTAGCAGACTAATAGTTTCTTTCATGGGATAAAATTTTATTGATTATGAAATACAAGTTCTTGAAGTTTATTTAGAATAGTAAATGTTTGATTAGTTCAAATGGCTCTGAGCACTATGGATTTGATTAGTAATTGCATGCTATAATTTATCTGTTTACTATAAAGGTGTTTTGATTTTTGTATCCATGTAAAAAGTGTGAATGTATGTGCGGCTTTTACTCTTAGATGAGTTACCACATAGAGTGCTAAAAGTGCGCGTGTACAGTTCGCTGGCATGTACAGTTCGCTGATCCGTGCGGTGAATTTCATTTAGTGATTTTGAGCCGAATAGAGACAAATCCAGTTTCATTTAGACTTTACGTAAGATAGACACATCACGTTATTACAAAAAGTCGTTTAGCCGATCAGGGAAAATTGAAACCTTCGCGCTCGATTTGAAACACGTTACACGCTAGCGCGTGATCAAGCTTTCCGTTAAATCGATTATAATAATTGCTAACGTGCTTGGACTCAACGCACGAAGTTTGAAATTACTTTTCGAGACAAATACTGATTTTTGATAAACACGAACCGATAATTTATTCAAAATATTTAGGTTCTGTTTTAATTAGGACACATATACCTTGTTGATCACGTTGCTTAGCGACACTGTAACGCAAATCAATTCATTCATTAGAACGATTTGCAACGTAATAAGTCCAATTACATATACAAACTGTTACACAGAATTTGCTTATCTAATGAGGGTATAAGAGTCTTCTTTTCCAGAAATGCCAATAAACCAGCGGTTTGAAAAGTTAAATTACCAACTGTTGTATAACTTCACTGACATTGCATTTCACTGACGATGAAAAATGATCATTAATTGCAAGTAGATTTCGAATACTCACCAACACTGCCAAGCAGCAGTTCACATCACAACCGGAATAAGTTCCATTAAAACAGAGCAATCAGCTTCCAATTCTTGGATAAACTGTACCAGGTGGAATTATTAAAATGTTCTTTATAAACATCAGTGACTTTATTAACAGAGTTAGTCATGGAAAAAAATTCTCTTCGTTGCTGAAAGCAACGCTACAGCAACTGAAGAAACAACAGGAAACTTGTAGAGAAAGCAAATGAAACCCTCAAGGAAGTTTAAGTTGGTGAGTATGCAGTGCAGTTGTATTGAACATGAAGAAATCAAATGCTGCTGATTTCGCTTTGAAGAGGGAAAGAAGGAGTTGAATTAGGTCACCTAACAAACACAAAATTATTATAAAGTAATACTTACTGTTATTTGAAGAGATATGATCATGTATAGGTTCTAATACACAGAATTTCATCGTCATGTTATGACCTTATTGTCCTATCATCAGCATGTAACAACCAGTGTGTTTTAGTTTCATACTGCTGATACATCTACCAATTTTTTGAGTATGTAAATCTTTTATGGGGAGTAAATGCACAAAATGTGAACACATATTTCGGATCACAAAAAGGGGCCAGACGTGTTATAGTGAAAAATAGTAATCTGGTTCATTGCAAAAATATGTTAAAAACATTTATGATTTTAACAGCACAATGTGAGTACACCAAATAATCCGATAAGCACATCAAAAGATGGCTTGATAATTACTGCATAAACTGCTCTGTCCCTGAGCGTGGTACAAGATCTGAACTAAACTTAGATTTACGAAGAAGTAATAGACACAAAACGGAAAATATTTTCTACCAAAGAATAACAGTGTATAATTAACTACCTAATGAGATTAAAGAAATTACTAATACAAAATTATTTGAGAAGATAATCCAGAAGTACCCTTGTATAATACATTTTATGCAGTGATGGATTTCTTAAAGAAGACAGGATAGGAGTCTGCTAAAAATGTAGCGCAAGTAAATAATAAAACCTTCGTCACTTCGCAACAATTTTAACACTATTTTTTTCCTTTAACACCGAACACCAAAGCTATGCAATTGATAATAGTACCATCTTACACTCTTTCTGCGCTCAACATCTGTTGACCCAATTCTGCAGAAAAGGAAATGGGAAGTAGACTACACAAGGCTATGGTCATGACGTCTGCTGATAGTGCGCATACAGTGTGTTTATAGTGAAGGTGTGTAGTAACTGGTGTTGAGAAATGAGTGAACCAAGTGGCATTAGATTTTTGCGTTATGAAATACATTTTAATAAAGAATAAACTTTATTGTACACAGGAGAAAAAGTGAATGGTGTTATCTGTTGTTCATATTATTTTCTTTGGTCATTGAATGCGTGGTGATCGCGCAGTGATTGCCAGTGCTCGAAAAAAAAGAAGAAAAGAATTACACAAAGGAACTAACATGTCGGATCTATTCATGATAAGCCTGCAGTTATTTACAAGGGTATTGGGTTCTAAAATGTGTCTAGCCCTAACAACTCGTTGATAAACGCACTAGCCTCGTGGGGTAGCCGCGCGGTCTGGGGCGCCTTGCCACAGTTCTCGCCGCTCCCCCCATTGGAGGGTCGTATCCTCCTTCGGGCACTGATGTGTGTGTTGTCCTTAGCGTAAGTTTGTTTAAGTTAGATTGAGTAGTGTGTAAGCCTAGGGACCGAAGACTTCAGCAGTTTGGTCCCACAGGAACTTACCAGAAATTTCCAAAAAAATAAACGCACTACTCGCCAACACAATGATCTCTCACCATGCACTCCTTTTCAAGGCACGAAGTGAAGTGGCCAACGTGATCTGCTGCAGCCTGCAACATATAGGCTGAAGTCTCTAAGACAAATGATCTCCATAGAGAACAGAAATGTAGTCTTCCCTCTATCGACAACCACGATAAAGTGTTGTGTGCACTCTCACGAGATCTGTGCAGAAATCTGTCCACAACCAAGAACTGATATCAACTGTCCTCCTAGTTCTCTATCGATACCGAGTGCGTCCCCTGTTCTGAAAATCCACGCAATTCTAGAGCGCCAATGTCAATGGCTCTGCAAAGTACCGACTAATTGTATATTTGTTAGCAAGTCAACACTCTCCACCATACGCTGAAGTTTTAAATGTTAACCAATCGTTACACAACCAGGTTTGCAGCTCTAAATCAATTTTAAATTCTGACCCGCTATCGAGCCTGTTCGGTGCTTTAGCCACTGCAGTTTCTTCCATTTCTGCACTTCTCGAAAAATAGCATCTTGACTTCCTCCATTCTGCAATTTGTTTAGGAAAGCCAATGAGGAGACCTCTTACAAGATTTTAGGCCACCTTACATTGGCGACAGACAGCCAAAGGGGTAAGAGTTTTTTTTCACAAAGCAGACCACCTAATTCTCACAGCATGGAAGGGTGTTTATCAGTCTCTGATTGCCTCTCACATAAGGTTCCTGGAAAGCAAGTTCTCGGAAAAAAATGTTCCTTTGAAGTTTATTTGGACCAGACATCCTTGCTCGTAAAAAGAGGTGACTGTCTACCAAATGCAGACGTTCGTCATCCCACATTAAGTATTTCCATGATGGAAGATTTGGATGCACGTCACAAAGAGCACAAAGTATTAGGTGACACTGGCAGGAAAGAGCTTGGTGATCACCAGTCGTCGACAATAGCGAGCCCTGATGCCTCGTAGCTGCTTCCTCACAGTCGCTCTGAAAACGCAGCCTTGAGCCACTCAGTGGGTCACCGGCAGCGCCCGTCTGGTTTGATTCATCGTGCACTCAACAGAACTGCAGAAAAATTCATGCAGTACCTCCACAAAGAAAAAGGCATTAATACAGAGTTTTGTGGCTTCATCTAGAAATCACTGAGATTATGCGTTCCATATCTTGTAATTAAATGTTTCGCCGAGACATTTAAGTCTCTTTATTATCTACGACAATGATCGAAGCAGAAGAAGTGAATTAAAATTTGTGCTGCAGCCGGGACTCGTACCTGGGTCGTCTCGCTTGCTAGGCAGGAATGCTAATCATTACCTTTTCATTAAAAGCTGAGAATTACAAATCACATTATGATTAGCATATAAGATTCAACAATCCATCAATAGACTTGTGTATCTCGGCACCACAACTCAAACGATACCATTCTGTTCTTCTCTGGTTTTCCCACAGTACCTGCATCACTACCATTCAATGTAAGGGGGAAAAAGCAGAAGATATGAATTGAAGTTTGTGTTGGGGAGGGCACTCAACTTAAGTTGTTTGCGCATAAATGTTGACTCTCGCGCTGTGGTGTTGTAATGGTAACATTTCTGGTTAGCAAGCAAGAAGACCTGCGTTCGAGTCACGGCCCCAGCACAAATTTCTTCTGCTTCGATCATTATTCATTACAGTTATTAGATAATTTCATTGAAAGATGGGAAGTATAAATCACATTATGATTAGCATCTGAGATGCACAAATTCATCAATAGACTGTTGTGTATCACAGCACCACAACTCAAATTATTCCATTCTGTTCTTTTCTGGTTTTCCCACGGTACCTGCTTCTCTACCATTCAGTGATGAGCTCCAAAAGTATACTCTCAAAAAAAAAATTCCTGAAATTAAAGCCTTTGCCCAATGCTGGGAGACCTCTACTGGGCAGAGATGCACTATTTGACTCTTCTACACTTCTCTTTACGTCCATCTTGCGAGCCATCGGAATGAGAACTCTGGAAGTGGCATGCAAGTTCTTGTGTGCTGCCACCATGGTGTCACTCGTGAAAAATCGCTTTCGTAGACACAGACGGTACAATAATCCTGCCCCAATTATTACCAAAAGTAATTTTGCAACTTTCTTAACAACTTTTTCGCTGGAAGTTTCTGCAAATAGCAACAGAACGCTGTTTCCTTTTCACAACATTTTTCATTACACAGAAGAAAAAATTTCACACGCCTTACGGTAATTTAATTTTTATCTCGGAATGCTTTTATGTTGTTAGGATAAAACATGTGTCTCATACAGCTCTAAACTTTGAGAATGTTCACTCATTTTTTCCAGCGCAAATGTGTTAGTGCTTCTGGCTTTTTCCACCAGCTGAAATAAAAAAAATAGTTTACTTGACAATTTCTTATAATGTCAGTTATTTTTTTCGCAGTGACTGAGGAATATTTACTATCGGAAAAGACTCCGTCATATTAGAGACTAAATAAACAGTTGCCTAATTTTTTTGCTGGCCGCTGTGGCCGAGCGGTTCTAGGGGCTTCAGTTCGGAAACGCGCTGCTGGTACGGTCGCAGGTTCGAATCCTGCCTCCGGCATGGATGTGCGTGATGTCCTTAGGTTAGTTAGGCTGAAGTAGTTCTAAGTCTAGGGCAGTGATGACCTCAGCTGTTAACTCCCATAGTGCTTAGAGGAATTTTTTTGTTGAATTTGTACTACCATTTGAAATTATCACTAACTAGCGGTGCTATAAGTAAGTGGGAAGACCTTGGCATGCCTAGTTTTGTGACGACCATCGCACTACCGATAGTGCAACTTCGGAAGCATGGTCAACGTGTTTCTGCTTTTGGTTTCAGTGTGAGTACGGGGTAGCAAATAAAGCGAAGCCGTTGCGGCTTATAATAAAATTAGAAGGCATTTTAACACTTCTGGGTTGGCCGCTTGGTTGCTTTTGAGTAATAACCGGAAATGTGGGGATGGCAGTTTGGGGTGGCGCAGCGACGTTCGAGCACCGGGGGGCGGCGGGGGAGGTGCGGTGGGCGGCACGCCATGGGCGGCGGGTCGCGCCACGGCGGCTGATGCGGCAGATAGCCGGGTTGAGTGATGGCCTGGCCGCCCAGTCGCCGCGAGGAGTCGGGTGGCAGCCGGTTCCACGAACGCGCCCTTTGATCTCCGGTCGCTGCCGACGCGTCGTTTGCGTGCGGACCCTCAGCCGCGGTCACAGCCTGTGAAATGACTACCGTTTTTATGTCACGATCCTGGCTTGTTTCGTTGGCCGCAGGGGTGGAGTCACAGTCACAAAACGTAACACAGCTGAGAAATTTAAAGCAGGCTCTTCTGAAATTTGAAAGAAAGAGACCAGAACAAGGCGTGCCACGTATTGAGCAAGCATTTCACTGATTTCTAACAAATAAACACTACACTTATCCACCTCCAAAACCGATTCTAATTGATTTCCCACTTTTTGAAGATTTACCAGAGTTTACTTTTTCTTGATTTCATATTCCTTATTTCACCCACTTATAATCATCTCCTGTGGTTATGTTTTAACTTGTGTTATGACTGAGCCGGAAATGCTGTAATCTGTTGGGTCCTCAATATACACCGTCCAGTCACTTTAATGTAAACATCTGCCAAGACCCCGAATAACCACATTTTAGAGCATGCACCGCTGTGAGACGTGCAAGAACGGTATCACTGAAGTTGTGGAAGGTACGGACAGGATTATAGAGCCTTAGCGACTCCAGTGCCGTGGCCAGCTCCGATAGGCTTCTTGGTTGAGGATCTATGGCGCGAACATCTCGACTAAGGTGATCCCACAGATTCTCGATTCGGTTCCAATTCGGAGGCTTCGATGTCCGGGGGGGGGGGGGGGGGGGGTACAGTAAACTCTTCCTGGTGGTCTTAGAGCTACGTGCGTAAATTGTCAGCTGTGTCCTGCTTATAGATCCCGTCGTGTCGAAGGAAAGTAAACAGTATGAACAGTATGTAGGGGCGGACACGGTCCCCAACGATAGATGCATAGTTGTGTTGATCCATTGCGCCTTCCAGAATGACGAGATGACCCGAGGAACATCACGAAAACATTTCCCAGATCATAGCGCCGCTCCTCCGGCATGGACCCTTCCGACGATTCAATGGGCATCTGACCGATGGAGCACAAGACCTGATTTATCAGAAAAGCCACCTGTCCCCACTCAGTGGACGTCCAGTTGCTGTAATGGGTTGCAGATTTCAGCCTTCGTAACCGTTGAACAGCAATCAGCATGGGTGCATGAACCGGGGGCCTGCAGTCGAGGCCCATACGCAGCAGCGTTGGCTGAACGGTGGTTGCGGAGGCACTGTTGGTAGTCTCTGGGCAGTCATTTGCTCAACAATTGCATGGTTATTCGCCCATACACATATCCGCAGCCGTCGTCTACCCCTGTCACATACGGCCCTTGATGCATCACAGTTGGCTCAGCACCGGTTTTGGATGGTGCCATTTTTCTTTGCATGGTATACTTTAACACAGCGGCACGCGAACGTTTTACAGACTTAGCCGTTTCGGAAATTCTCGTACACCTGGCCCAAAAGTCTTAGATCATGCCCTTTTGGACGTCAGATAAATCAGTTCGTTTACACCTTACGATAAATACTGCACTGTTTTCCGCACCCCAACACGCTTTGTATAACTTCCGTCCCTAGTGCTACCACCTGTCGTCTGAGAGTGATTATTGCTCGTTGACGTCGAATGTAGGCGGTGGTCAGACTAATGTCACTGAAGCGTTTATAATTCCTATTCTAGCCTTTGCTTAATTCGGTAGACTTAGCAGAAGACGTTTGAATGTGGTTGCAGTCGGCAGAGATGTAACAAGAGGATGTCGTGGGTCTCTCCAGTATTGCTAAAGGCAGCGAATAGTCTTGCTTAACTGGAAGAGAGCGCAGGTAACGTCTACAAAAAGAGTAAACTAGCTGGTATACAGGGTTAACGCAAGTACCGCTTACGTCCGTTTATTGCAGCCTGATGGAGGATATTCCAAGCTCAAACATTATGACGCTCCTCTCTCAAAGAACCAGAACGGATTTTTGTGTGAAACACCGCCTGCATTAGTCGTACACGACATTTTGCAAACAATAAATGCAGTTGAACAGAAGATTTCGTCTTCCTACATTTCCAAAGGGTAGTGAACACTGTGCCATACCGTCATCTACCAACCAATATTCGATACATGATTGGCTCGAGTAACATTTGCATAATAGAACCAAGTACGCTAAACGGAAAGGCAATTTTCCAAGGAAGCGAAACTATTTCGGCATTTCGAAAATGATTGGCAGTACAATACTTTTGTGTTCATAGGAACCGTCACTAAACAAACGAATACAGGTTAAATTACAGCCGGCCGATGTGGTCGAGCGGTTCTAGGCGCTTCAGTCTGGAACCGTGCGACCGCTACGGTAGCAGGTTCGAATCCTACCTCGGGCATGGATGTGTGTGATGTCCTTAGGTTAGTTAGGTTTAAGTAGTTCTAAGTTCTAGGGGACTGATGACCTCAGATGTTAAGTCCCATAGTGCTCAGAGCCATTTGAACCATTTCGTTATATTACAGGTATCCCCTGCCAATGCCTACGCACTTTTTTCATCGTTGTGGCTCTTCAACCATCTGTGGCTTGGCGCTGTTGCCCCACGTATGGCTACTAACCTTGTAAGGTGGCAGGATAATTTTTACCACCTATCGTAATTTTACACAAGGAAATCCACTCTACTCATCAAGCTGATTAATTTGATACCCAACAAGCCGTACTTTGCTTAGAATCACTTTATTTGCGTAGTAAGAAGAGTAATTAATTCATGCATGGCTCACATGATCTTGGTGCTAACAAAGCTAACGTAATTGGCATGTTGATAGACAAGTAGAATTTCTGTAGCACTGCACTGTAGTGTAAGCGAGCCTTCCCAGCCGAAATGGGCACAGCGACATGGAACCCACCTTAGGTAAGCCATAAAGCAGCAAACCCTCACTACAGGAGATCATTTCGGGACGTGACCCGTAAACGCCACATGGGATTTTCGGCAGAGACAACCTCACTGCAATGAGTCACCCTTGGGTGAATCTTCTGACTCATACCTGTGCTGGAGTAAATATCTTAACAGGCAGAGGATTCATTTGGGTGGTCTCAAAGAACACAGCCCTTTCGTTTTTGAGGAAGCGTAAGAACTCAGAAAGTACGTCATCACCTAGAACGAAAGAGATGTGACACTCACATGTATAGGGTGTAAGACTCACACCCTCCCTGTGAAAACATTTGAATTAAAGGAAGCATTCAGAAACACAGTGGGAGGCCATTTTTGCTACACGGAAAGAACAACAACAATGTGAACACTGGTATTTGGTGAACTTGTAGAAAAAAACTTGATACCGGCGAGGACGAGTCATGATGTTCATTACTAAATGAAAGAATGGTGAACGCTCATTGCACCAGATGAAACTAGCATATGCCCCAGTTAGTTTCTGAAACTACACTGGGCAAAGAAACGACGTAAGCTGCAGCAAATGCTCTCATTGGTCGACACTAGTTGTGGCAAGAGGCAAACCCACACTGTGGTAGGGAAAGTCTGCAACAATATAGGTAATAACGAGTGAGTAATTCGTGAAGTATACTGCACGGAGCGCATATCGCTCTGTAATGGCTCCCGAAGAGACATCTTGCTGTGAGTAATACAGATTGCTGTGCACACTGGTACCTCCAATACCCAGTAGCACGTCTTGCTTTGACGCATGCCTGTATTCGTCGTGGCATGCTATCCACAAGTTCATCACGGCACTGTTGATCCAGATTGCCCCATTCCTCGACGGTGATTCGGTGTAGAGCCCTCAGAGTAGTTGGTGGGTCACGTCGTCCATAAACAGCACTTTTCCATCTATCCCAGGCATGTTCGATAGGGTTCGTATCTGGAGAACACGCTGGCCTCTCTAATCGAGCGTTGTCGTCATCCTGAGGAAGTCATTCACAAGATGAGCGCGATAGGGGCGCGAATTGTCGTCCATGAAAATAAATGCTTCGCCAATATGCTGCCAATATGGTTGCACTATCGGTCAGAGGATGTCATTCACGTATCGTACAGCCGTTATGGCGCTTTCCGTGACCACCTGCGGCGTACGTCGGCCCCACATAATGCCACCCCAAAACAGCAGGGAACCTCCACCTTGCTGCACTCGTTGGACAGTGTGTCTAAGGCGTTCAGCCTGACCAGTTTGCCTTCAGACATGTCTCCGACGCTTGTCTGGTTGAAGGCATAAGGCATATGTGACACTCATCGGTGAAGAGAAGTTGACGCTGCTAATCCTGAGCGGTCCATTCGGCATGTTGTTGGGCCCATCTGTACCGCGCTGCATGGTGTCGTGGTGCAAAGATGGACCTCGCCATGGACGTAGGGAGTGAAGTTGGGCATCATAAAGCCAATTGCACACAGTTTGAGTCGTAACGCGACATCCTGTGGCTGCACGAAATGCATTATTCAACATGGTGACGTTGCTGTCAGAGTTCCTCCGAGCCATAATTTGTAGGTAGCGGTCATCCACTGCAGCGGTAGTCCTTGGGCGGCCTGAGCTAAGCATGTCATCGACAGTTCCTATCTCTGTATCTCCTCAATGTCCGAACAACATCACTTTGGTTCACTCTGAGGCGCCTGGACAAGTCCCTTTTCGACAGCCCTTCCTGGCACAAAGTAACAATGCTGACGCGATCGAACCGCGGTATTGACCGTCTAGGAATGGTTGAACTACCGACAACACGAGCGGTGTACCTGCTTGCTGGTGGAATGACTGGAACTGATCGGCTGTCGGACCCCTCCGTCTATTAGGCGCTGCTCATGCATGGTTGTTTACATCTATAGGCGGGTTGAGTGACATCTCTGAACAGTCAAGGGACTGTATCTATGATACAATATCCACAGTCAACGCCTATCTTCAGGAGTTCTGGGAGCCGGAGTGATGCAAAACTTTTTTTTGATGTGTGTATAACACTGTCAGCACGCTAGTGTAAAAATTGTTTTGGTAAATGTTCATGTGCTTATTTTGCTTGAAGTTACGCCCATCAAGATTTTATTGTGATCTTTCTAACTGCGTAGGATTTTCCTTCGTCACCAAATACCCAACCCACTGTGTGTGGCGATCATTTTCATAAAAATATTTAGTACAGGTAATAGTTCGTTTGTTTGATCTAAAGTAGAGGTTACCCCTTCCTCATTGACATATTTTGGGCCATATATAACAGCTATTATTCTGATGTGTAAACTTCAGTGTGTCTAGGATCTCCTTACCTGGCAGGGCCTGGGTTCACAGGCACTTTAAACGTCTGAGTTATCCGTGCATTATAAGTGGTAAGGACAGGTCATACCAAACCAGGCTGGTACGTTAGAACCTTAAGAGGTTCCATGCCCTCTTTTGCATGTCGCCTCTCACTGTCATCGATTTTATTAATGTTTTATGTCATTGCACAGTGGTAACAGGCCGAATAAGGTTATTGTAATGAGAGTATTTGCGCTGAGAGCTCAAACTACTTTTCACTTGATTCCTATGCATGTTGGGTTACTTCCCTATGTGGCCTGTGCGAGGCGAGCACCGGAGGACACGGCACACTGCGTTTCCGGTTGGGGACTGCCCTTCTGCGAATACTGTGAGGGTCGTACAACAATGGGCTTAAGCGCCTGGTGGAACACTGACGTCGGTCGAGTTTCGCCTATTGTATGCAGGGTGAAATGACCTGCGAGACGTCTGAGTGTCGCCACAGTTAATGTGTTTACCATTCCGGCGCGTAAGGAACGAAGACTGTCCTCATGATACTGAGAATACTTGTGGACCGTGCCCTGCTGTGTGCGACTGTCTGGCGCTGGATGGCCGGTGGTCTAGGCATGTTGTTTTCGAAGACGGTCAAACGGCAAGTTCAGTGCCCTCAGCTGAATAGCAGAGGCATGATTGGTCAACTTAAACTGAGGCTAGTTGACGTCATAAGCCCTGCTCTAAATTGGAGGGAGTGGTCGCTATTGGCGCGAAAGATGTTCTGAGACAGTGTGGGGGAATTCTTGAATCAGCACGGAATGCTGGTTCGCGGTTTTCGAGGATAGTAGTGAGTTTAGCAATGTTGGTTTCGCTCTTGCGTTGCGCGGGAGCAGGGCTTTTGGGATCTGATCTTTGTCGGAGTTGGACGGTCTTGTGACTTAGTCGCACTTTTTCGGAAGAACTTAGAATTCCCGGACAGCTTTCGAGGCCAGGGGTTGAAAGAGTCGCTGCCCAGCAGAAGTCGGTATCTACATCATCCGAACGCTGCCTACCAAAGACTAGCTACAGATTTCAGAATCGGTAAAGTATTTTGCGGCTCCGGCATTTATACTGAAGTCCTCAAGAGCACGAGCGCTCACTATCCTACGAGTCCACCTTGCTTGTTTCTCCGTGTGATCCCATTTGATCTCTCACTACTAATCGTGATACTGCAGTAAAGTCGGGAAAGTAATATTTGATTCATTAGGATCTCCAGTCATCACCGTCAGTCTATTGCATCACAGAGAGTAGGAGCCCCTTGTTCTCGAGCCAACTCTTATTCTCGTAATACACTCCTGGAAATGGAAAAAAGAACACATTGACACCGGTGTGTCAGACCCACCATACTTGCTCCGGACACTGCGAGAGGGCTGTACAAGCAATGATCACACGCACGGCACAGCGGACACACCAGGAACCGCGGTGTTGGCCGTCGAATGGCGCTAGCTGCGCAGCATTTGTGCACCGCCGCCGTCAGTGTCAGCCAGTTTGCCGTGGCATACGGAGCTCCATCGCAGTCTTTAACACTGGTAGCATGCCGCGACAGCGTGGACGTGAACCGTACGTGCAGTTGACGGACTTTGAGCGAGGGCGTATAGTGGGCATGCGGGAGGCCGGGTGGACGTACCGCCGAATTGCTCAACACGTGGGGCGTGAGGTCTCCACAGTACATCGATGTTGTCGCCAGTGGTCGGCGGAAGGTGCACGTGCCCGTCGACCTGGGACCGGACCGCAGCGACGCACGGATGCACGCCAAGACCGTAGGATCCTACGCAGTGCCTTAGGGGACCGCACCGCCACTTCCCAGCAAATTAGGGACACTGTTGCTCCTGGGGTATCGGCGAGGACCATTCGCAACCGTCTCCATGAAGCTGGGCTACGGTCCCGCACACCGTTAGGCCGTCTTCCGCTCACGCCCCAACATCGTGCAGCCCGCCTCCAGTGGTGTCGCGACAGGCGTGAATGGAGGGACGAATAGAGACGTGTCGTCTTCAGCGATGAGAGTCGCTTCTGCCTTGGTGCCAATGATGGTCGTATGCGTGTTTGGCGCCGTGCAGGTGAGCGCCACAATCAGGACTGCATACGACCGAGGCACACAGGGCCAACACCCGGCATCATGGTGTGGGGAGCGATCTCCTACACTGGCCGTACACCACTGGTGATCGTCGAGGGGACACTGAATAGTGCACGGTACATCCAAACCGTCATCGAACCCATCGTTCTACCATTCCTAGACCGGCAAGGGAACTTGCTGTTCCAACAGGACAATGCACGTCCGCATGTATCCCGTGCCACCCAACGTGCTCTAGAAGGTGTAAGTCAACTACCCTGGCCAGCAAGATCTCCGGATCTGTCCCCCATTGAGCATGTTTGGGACTGGATGAAGCGTCGTCTCACGCGGTCTGCACGTCCAGCACGAACGCTGGTCCAACTGAGGCGCCAGGTGGAAATGGCATGGCAAGCCGTTCCACAGGACTACATCCAGCATCTCTACGATCGTCTCCATGGGAGAATAGCAGCCTGCATTGCTGCGAAAGGTGGATATACACTGTACTAGTGCCGACATTGTGCATGCTCTGTTGCCTGTGTCTATGTGCCTGTGGTTCTGTCAGTGTGATCATGTGATGTATCTGACCCCAGGAATGTGTCAATAAAGTTTCCCCTTCCTGGGACAATGAATTCACGGTGTTCTTATTTCAATTTCCAGGAGTGTAGTTCAGTATACCCCATCCTTTACCTTATCGTTTGTGTCGATAATCATGTATAATAAATCAGATGTATAACAAATCTCATTGTAATATTTAATCCGCATATCATTTCGTGGATATATGCTGAATCCCATTTCCTGTTGTTTATTATGATAAAGTTCTCTTTTCTTGTCTCAGTAGATTACGATTTTTATTACGTTATTGTGAGTGTATACTCCTTACTTTACCAACTAGCAGGATCCACCATCATTTCCTTCCGTTACCATTGTGCGCATAATGAATTAGGTGGTAGGTAAGGAGTGCATGTCCAGTTCTCATGCAAAATTCGTCAGAATTAAAGAGGTACAAACTCTTCTCCACCCCGGCAGCTCGCAACCTCTTGTGGATGTCTGAAACAGTCACTCCTTTCCTCCAGAGAAACCTCACTAACCCATCGTTGCCGATGTTTGCCTGATTCCGTATTGTCTTATCGATGTCCACTAGCGTACTCGCAAGCTGTAACGAGCAGTGCTGCAACGTACCACATATGGGAAGCTGCAACACCGTTTGGTGGCGGTAGACAATGTCATAGTCTATCTTGAAGCCTATGTCGAAGACATTCCAGACTGCTGCTTTGCAGAAGTTATAGGGGGAGTGGTAATCAATACCGAACGAAATAAATAACAATGATTATACCCCAAGGAGGCGTAATCGACTGTTTTCAGTTTACATAAACAATTTATAACGTAGGATCAGCAGCACCTCTCCCACTGACGATGCTGTTGTGAGCAGGATACTATCAACTTCGTACGATCGTAAGGAACAGCGGTAGGGCCTGGAGAAAGATTCCATTGATGTAATGAACGGCAGTTCTCTTTAAATGTCGATATATGTATAATAATGCCTATAACAAAAGGAAAGAATCCCATAGTACATAATTACAAGGCATATGCAGCGATTTGTAACGGAATAGTTATGGATGCTAATATTAGGGAAAGTGAATAGAAGACAGACATTATGTAAGGTTTCTGATAAAATGCAGTGTATCTGTAAAGAAAATCGAATATAAGACATCAATACTACCAACTTTAGAGTATTATAGATTTTTATTTGTGGAACATCCACAACTGTTATGCATCATTTTCACGGTAAACGAATCAAGCACACTTTTAAAACATCTTTATGGACCGAAGTCTCGCCTGACAGAAGTTGCTATACACTAACACGATTTCGATTTCTTAGCCCCATCATAAGGTTTTTCTGAAATTTGGATTAAAAAAACAGTTGTAACCTACTCCATTAAACAATTAAGAAATTTTAAAAAGTTGAGGGTAAACATTTATAAACTGAAAAAATCAGATAAAATGATTAAAAAATAACGTAGCTAACAATAATCCCCGACTTTTAATCGCGGCCTGGGAAGATGCCTCTTGTCCCAAAATCGCCACTGGGAATAAATGCAGTGTATAGAAACACAGTTGAGTCAAAATATTATGACCACCTGCTTAATAGCTTGTTTTTCCGTCTTTGGAACGAAATACATTACTGATTCTTTGTATCAGGGATCCGACAGTTTGTTGGTAAGTTTTTGGAGGTATGTGGCATTAGATGTCCACGCAAGATCATGCAATTCGAGTAAATAACTGGCCACTGATTTGTTTACGCGGTGATGGTGCACGATAGAGCCCCAGATGGATAGGATTTATATCAGGCAAATTTGGTCACCGAGACATCAACATGAGTTCATTACAATGCTCTTCAGACCACTGTAGCACGGTTCTGACTCCGGGCGCGGACAGTTATACTGGTGAAAGATGACATCGCCGTCGGGGAAGACATCAAGCATGAAGGGGTACAGGTGGTTTGCAGATGTCAACGTGTCTTCGATTACTACCACAGGTCCCATTAAAGCTCAGTAGAACATCTCCCATAGCATAGCGCCCGTGGCGCGATGGAAATTTCGAGCCACTGTTCACCTCGATTACAGCATGGAGACGACTACCGACCTTCTGTAGCAAAAAATGTGGCCGAAGAGCCGACACTATCCACTTGCCGGTCGAATCCAGATGGTACCGTGCCCACTGGAATCGTAATTGATGATGTCGTTGGATTAAAATGTGGACACGTAGGGGTGGTCTGCTTCAGAACTCCATGTTCAACAATATACGACTAACGCCGTACCGTGAAACACTTCTGCGTGCACCAATATTGAGCTCTTTCGGCAGAGATGCCACCCTCCGAACCCCACCTTCTATGAAAGGTCGTGGACGTCCAACCATCTAGCGCCTAGTACCTCTTTCCATTGGTGCTCACGACAGTAGCACGTGAACATTCGACCAGCTTCACCGTTTCCGACATATTCGTTCATAGGCTCTGCTTAATAATAAACTGCCCTCCGTCAAAATTACTTATCTCAATGCATTCCTCATTGCTGCCCTCATCTTCGCTAGGGTGATCCCCGCGTCCGTGTCTGCTCCGCTTACATGTGCCCGCAACGCCACCAGGTGGATCCAGTGTTGTGGTCGGCAGTGGTCATAATGTTTTGGCTTATCAGTGTATAGCCACCATACAACTCCGGGCGGAAGCCACGTGCTGGTCAAAGTTAAAGTAAGGATCCTGCGTTGCAGAAAGCGCAAATCAGCTTACAATCTGATACGGCGAACCACAAGAAAACGCAGACTAACATTGGCGAAAAGGGCATTCCTGGCCAAGAGAAATGTTTGAGTATTATAAGCCTTAGTCTGAGAAACAAATTTCTCAGAATGTTTGTTTGGAGCACAGCATTCTGCAGCAATGAAGCATGGACTGTGGAGAGACCGACTTGTAATGAAACATTTAAGATGTGGTGCTACAGAAGAATATTGAAAATTAGGTAGGGTGATAAGGTAAGGAATAAGGAGGTTCTCCGCAGAATCGAAAAGGAAAGGGATATATGGAAGAAACCGACAAGCAGAAAGAAATACGTTAAGACATCAGGAATAACTTCCATAGTACTAGAAGGAGCTGTAGAGGATAAAAACTGTAGAGGAAGACAGAGACTGGTACACATCCAGCAAATAACTTACGACGTAAGTTGCAGTCGCTACTCTGAGATGAAAAGGTTAGCACAGGAGAGAAATTCGTGACGGGTCGCATCGAAAAACTCGGACGACTGTTACTGAAAAATTAATAAATAAATAAAAATCCACTCAGGTGGTTCGTTAAAACCTCACAGGATTCACCATTCTCAGAGATAAGGTCCTACGAACACTTCCTAACTTCATTGACTGAATTGTTGAAATTAATCTTTATGTAGAGCCGACAAGGACTACTTTGAAAACCGAAATACACTACTGGCCAGTAAAACTGCTATACCACGAAGATGACGTGCTACAGACGCGAAATTTAACCGACTGGAAGAAGATGCTGTGGTATGCAAATTATTAGCTTTTCAGAGCATTCACACGAAGGTTGACGCCGGTGGTGACGTCTACAACGCGCTGACATGAGCAAAAACAGCAGTTGACCAGCGTTGCCCAGTGAAAAGTTATTGTGATGCCTCGTGTAAGGAGGGGAAAAGCGTACCATCACGTTTCCGACTTTGATAAAGGTCGGATTGTAGCCTATCGCGATTGCGGTTTATCTTATCGCGACATTGCTGCTCGCTTTGGTCGAGATCCAATGACTGTTAGCAGAATATGGAATCGGTGGGTTCAGGAGGGTAGTACGGAACGCCGTGCTGGATCCGAACGGTTTCGTATCACTAGCAGTCGACATGACAGGCGCCTTATCCGCATGGCTGTAACGGATTGTGCAGCCACGTCTCGATCCCTGAGTCAACAGATGGGGACGTTTGCAAGATAACAACCATCTGCACGAACAGTTCGACGACGTTTGCAGCAGCATGGACTATCAGCTCGGAGACCATGGCTGCGGTTACCCTTGACTCTGCATCGCAGACAGGAGCGCCTGCGATGGTGTACTCGATGACGAACCTGGGTGCACCAATGCCAAAACGTCATTTTTTCGGATGAATCCAGGTTATGTTTACAGCATCATGATGGTCGCATCCGTGTTTGGCGACATTGCGGTGAATGCACATTGGAAGCGTGTATTCGTCATTGGCATACTGGCGTATCACCCGTCTCGGTCACCTCTTGTTCGCATTGACGGCACTTTGAACAGTGGACGTTACATTTCAGATATGTTACGACCCGTGGCTCTACCCTCATTCGATCCCTGCGAAACCCTACATTTCAGCAGGATAATGCACGACTGCATGTTGCAGGTCCTGTACGGGCCTCTCTGGATACAGAAAATGTTCGACTGCTGCCCTGGCCAGCACATTCTCCAGATCTCTCACCAATTGAAAACGTCTGGTCAATGGTGGCCGAGCAACTGGCTCGTTACAATACACCAGTCACTATTCTTGATGATCTGTGGCATCGTGTTGAAGCTGCATGGGAATCGCATGTACACGCCATCCAAGCTCGCATGTACACGTCATCGAAGCTCTGTTTGACTCAATGCCCAGGCGTATCAAGCCCGTTATTACCGCCAGAGGCGGTTGTGCTGGGTACTAATATCTCAGGAACTATGCACCCAAATTGCGTGAAAATGTAATCACATGTCAGTTCTAGTATAATATAGTTGTCGAATGAATACTCGTTTATCATCTGCATTTTTTCTTGGTGTAGCAATTTTAATGGCCAGCAGTGTATATAGGAAATTTATGCTATAAGCAGCGTATCGTGTTCTCATGGAACCGCGGTATCCTTATACACCTAAAGGTTGATGCTAAGCACTCGGCTTGGACAGCACGTCGTAGCCGACATACCTCTTACATGACTACTGAGACTTATTGATCGTTTCATTGATTGTGGTTCGCTGAGGGCGAGAGTAGTACGTCAGTAGACTGGCGGAACCCAGGGTTGGAGCTTTCATCACTGCCATCACCGCAGACGTTCGTGACTCGCCGTCGTTTGGCCGCTGGGTGGCCGGGGCTCGTCAGGGATGAAACATTGAGGAGCGTGGCGTGAAACACCTCCGTTCTCTGGCAGGGAGGCGGGGTGAAAGCGCGATCCCTAAATATTTGAGGGCGGCCAGGAAGCCGCGCATGTATCATGCAGAGGCCGCACGGCGCTAGAACACGCCGTCATTTTGACTTCTCCGACTTCGCGAATTAGACGAGATTTCGATGCATCTTCTGAGCGATGTAGTAAAAAGTCACGTCGAAAACTTGTATTTAGAAGGATTTCGCTTACTTACATGCCTGTGACATTTGTGTTAGTCTATTCCTCATCCCTCCGTTAGTTAGTCAATATACTTTACGCTTGTTATGGGCCGCGTTCCTAGTGAATTATTGTTCCTGGGCTACAGAGGAGAAGAGAGATACACAGTGAGAGAGAAAAAGAGAAAGTGTGTGTGCGAAAAAAAATTGATATTTGTGGTCATCGATCCCTAAACTTAACCACTACTTAATCTAACATAAACTAACTTACGCTAAGGACAACACACATACCCATCCCTGAGGGATGACTCGACCCTCCGAGGGGGGGAAGCCGAGCGAACCAGCGAACCGTGACAGTTCGCCGTAGACCGCGCGGCTACCCCGCACGCCTGAGAGTGTGCGTGTGTGTGTGTGTGTGTGTGTGTGTGTGTGTGTCAGAGAGAGAGAGAGGGACAGACAGACAGAGACAGAGAGATGTTGTGTGATTAAAGAAGTCCCAAGCATGTCACGTGTTGTTTGAAGCAGCTGCCCAAGCCTCCAGAAAATATTATGAAACACACATATTGTGACAGTTTTGTTCTCATTTGCAGTTGATATTTACCGGTAATCTCACAGTAAGGAGACGTTATTATCGCATTAATTATAAAGGTTTGGAAGGTTACAAGCAGTCTGCGTTGCCTCCTTCCATTTATACTAAATTTATCTACCCCGTGTCATGACCGGTGATAGGCAGGACACTTTAGTTGCATCCACTTAAAGCCTCATTACGTTGATTTATTATGGGGAAATGTATTTTATAAAATTTCAGTGGTCGCTGTTAAAGGGGCTCCCAGTTAAAGGGGCTTCCAGTCTGTGAATACGTGAGAAATGCATAGCCCGCACACTGCTCTGAAAGTGGCAAGTGTGTCATGGCCACTCAAAGCTTGGTGCTGGCTTGCGCGTGTCAAGTGGCCACCGACAGAAGCTCATGGAACCTACCAGTCCTTGTCATTAAGTCGGGGTTAGCGGTCTGTGGTACGACTCGCCTCTTGAGATGGGCAAGGGCAACAGTCTCAAGTGCTTGCTGCGACACCACAATCTATGGGGAAAAGTACAAGTCTTGGAATTTGATTTGTCCTCGGGAAATTCTGAACGCTCTGATTCACCCATCACCGGCTACGTCAGATGGGAACTTCTAGGACAAACTTGCAAGGAAGTTGTGCTGTAATCGGCCCGTAACTGATGGTATTCCGGGGTGGGGATTTCCTAAACGTGGAACCGAGACGCTATAGGCGGAAAAGAATTATATTTTTCCTGATTGGTGTTTGCGGTCAGATTGGCGAAAACTGCCAAAATGGGGGCTGATGGAAGGAAATGGAAGACTCTTGATTTTTGGTGGACGGAGACAGGTCGCTGGCTGGAGACGTCGTCGCGCTTGGAGGTGTCCGAGTCCTGATCAGCGAGATTCTGACTCTCCACTACGACCACTATCCTCCAACTTACCTTTCATAGCAGCTTGATAGGAACATACAGCAGCACGGCTAAGTAGATGGGGTTTAATGTTATACTGGAAGCTTACCGTTGCTACAGCAAAGTTAAACCCGATTCATGCCTTAGTATCGTTTGTTGTGGTATTCAGTCGACCACTGAACTTCCTAAATTAATCATTGAAGTGGATTAATGATTTAATGTGCAGCTAGGGTATGGTAACCATTCCTCCTCTTGTCTGTCTTATTAGTTGACGTCATGAATTAACTTCTTTTCTTTTTTTTGTAGAATGTTGATGCAAAGACTTTGATATTGTGTATATAAAAATAATCGGTCGATGTTTCATTCGAATTTTATTTGATGGCGGACGTAGTAACCTTCGATTCACTGTTTTCATCTATTGATTGAATAGATAGTTATATAGTTGGATTGCTGCAGTTTCCCACGTTACGATTCTATGTTGGAGCATTTCAAGGTAGCGATTCCGTTGCGTAAGTATCAGTTAACATGGAGTCTTATGGGAAATGTGACGGAGTTTGGGTAGGTCCATTACTCTGATAGGTCTGACAGTCTCACACACAGCACGAGATATTGCAAGTTGATTTACCCTCTCTGTGTTACGCTATAACTGCTTTGTTAAGTAAACATTCCTGTACTAAGCTCATTTAATTTTTCATCTGTCTGACGTCAATTAACACTCCATGTTTAATATACGAACATTATTTTCCTACAGCTACAAACGGTCGCTGTACATAGCACTAGCTTCTACACACAGCATGTGATGAATGGGCTCTTATGAAATTTGCGTTTCAGCGCATGATGTCACCCTGAAGATGTCTCAATAGAAGATACTTCTTTTCATGAACATGTACTTGTAACACAAATTTACCTTCACACATACACAGATTTCTCTGCAATTCAGGTGCACCAAGCAGGAAGGTACTGTAGGTGCCATAGGTAATAAATGTTTCCGGATTTCCAGTTGACTAAAGTGTTCAAATTTTCAGATAGTATTTTCGAGACTAGCCCAGTTGCCTTCTTCACGTGTAGTAAGTGGTGCTTTTATGTGCTTTTACTGTCTGCACACTGCCAGGCTCACAAAATGTGGACTTGACGCTAGGCAGGGAGAACACAAAACACTAGCGATCCTGCTCTTGAAGCAGATGATGGAAGTAGCGTATATGATGGAATTTCTAAGGAAGCTGGAAACATGTAAACAAACAAAGAGTCATTTAAAGAAGCCAAAAAAATCGGGTAAGTATGGGACGTTTGTTCATACAGGAAACGTCATGTTATGGCGACCAGTTGCAGATTAATAGAAGGTCTGGCAATCACGCGTTTCGTCTTATTTATGGCATATTCAGATTGGCCAACAAACAAAATACAAAATTACCTTGTACGCTATATAACAGAGTCCAAAAGATACCAAAGACGGGATCAGGTCGATTTGGATAGTGTAATGTATTCTACAGGGTAATCTAATGCCTCCTTATTTTGTAGTACGTAGATTAGAAGCATAAGCAGATTACTCGCCTTGAGTGCCGTTTTGGCTGTCTTTTGGTTTATTTTATTTCAATAGGGCACTGTGTGAAGTCTCTTAAACTTAACAAGAGCATCTACCCTATATCACTATTTTTAAATTTTTTTCCTGTTTTGTGTATTGGCATCTTTGATGGACAAGTTACTAGCTTCTGAACAGTTTCAGCTGTTATATCCCATTTATCTTTATTTTATAGAGGCACCACGCGATGTTCTTAAAATATTGAAACGGTACTTTGCCTGCTAAGACATTTGCATTGAGGGCAGACTACCTCTTTAACACCTGGTGTGCCAGTAAGCTGGTTATAATATTTTTCTTGGTAAGTTTTACTAAATCGGGATTATGCCATTTTTAAGAAAATTTTGTATTTTCTTTGTAGGTCACTCTGAAGATTCCTAAAAAAGGCGAAACGCGTAATTGACGAAGAACAAAATAATAAAGCCTATTTTGCAGCCAAGTCTGTTTATCTCCTCAAGTACTTAAGTTTCAGTTTTAGTGGAGGGAGAGACACAGTTCATAATGATGGATGCTGTGTATGTCAGATCGGGATGTCAAGCTTGGCGACCCACACGACGCTACCTGCAAGGCACAGCCGTAGGGTGCTGCCACTGAGTTTCCCTCTTTTTCCTTCGTTACCAACAATCAAAACGTCTACAGCTCGTGGTCTTGCGGTAGCGTTCTCGCTTCCCGCACACGGGGTCCCGGGTTTGATTCCCGGCGGGGTTAGGGATTTTCTCTGCCACGTGATGACTGGGTGTTGTGTGTCTTTCATCATCATTTCATCATCATTGACTCGCAAGTCGCCGAAGTGGCGTCAACTAAAAAGGACTTGCAATACGGCGGCCGAACATCCCCGAATGGGGCCTCCCGGCCAACAATGCCATACGATCATTTCATTTCAACAATCAAAACAATACGCAATGTTTTATACGCGTTCATCACACTAATCTGCACCAAAATATATAGGACTACCTAAGATGTATTTCTCACACAACAGGAAGGAAAAGTGTCACTGTTCACGCAGGTAGAAACCTCTCCAATTAACCAAAATGAAGAATCCCTCGACATCTCCTGGCTAATAGGCATTATGCATCCAGAATGAGATTTTCACTCTGCAGCGGAGTGTGCGCTGATATGAAACTTCCTGGCAGATTAAAACTGTGTGCCGGACCGACACTCGAACTCGGGACATTTGCCTTTCGCAGGCAAGTGCTCTACCAACTTTTTTTTAAATTTTTTTAAACCCTGGCCGTTTTTTTTTTTTGCTACCCCGACACCCTTTTCTTATTATTTCCTAACAAAAGAAATAAAACAAAATCATAGCCATCCCTTCGGGGCACCGCCACTTGTGTCCCTGCCAAACAAAAATGCACTCTTACCTCTTCAGGCGTTGCCTTCCTAACTATACGTAACCACCCCCCCCCCCCCCCCAATCGAAAATGTGAAGAAACTACACTATACGGGACTAACGTGTGTGCGTCAATTCACAAAAACACGACGAAAGGAGTGGGGGAAGGGTATTTCTAGTAGGGTGCGGACGGTATTTTTTATTGTTTTTTTTATTTTTATTGTTATTTTTTTATTTATATAGATATCAATGTGCGAACAGTCATAGTTAATCAAGCCTGGAAAACTAAAACAGAATGAAAACACCATCGAAGATAGTAAACATAACATGAAAATAAAGCCACCACTTGGCAGTTAGGCTTCCCAGCGACTGCGCCCACTGATAAAGATTATTCAATATATGATCGTTTGCAGTTCGTTCTGACCTCATCTACCACTGCCTGGAACATTCCAGCTACACGGCGGGCTGTGAAAGACACTCCAGAGGTCGGCCGCGGTGGTCTCGCGGTTCTAGGCGCGCAGTCCGGAACCGTGCGACTGCTACGGTCGCAGGTTCGAATCCTGCCTCGGGCATGGATGTGTGTGATATCCTCAGGTTAGTTAAGTTTAAGTAGTTCTCAGTTCTAGGGGACTGATGACCACAGGTGTTAAGTCCCATAGTGCTCAGAGCCATTTGAACCATTTTGAACACTCCAGAGGTAGTTGGCGAAGCATTGTCGATATCTGGTATGCGCGGAAATAGCATGATGTCTTTCTTGCAAATAGAGCCAGAAGTCAAGTAAATTCTTGTGTCCGTCACGACATAGGTAATGGACCGCGTGTCCACGTATCCAGGTGACAGAGTTGGTTCGAGTCGTGGGGTAAAATGTCTCATCCGGAAACAATAACGTGCGTGCAGATATATGCTCCGGCCTAACTCGCAAGAGATAAGCCAGCATCTGCCGCACAGGGTGCCAAATCGGTTCCGCCTCTCCACAGCTGAAGCGGTGCTCGTCAGAATCTACTGTATTACAACCCACACAGTTGGGAGATTCTGCCATGTGGATATTGTAGAGACGTTCTTGCGTCACCAGCTTCCTATTAACGACAACGTACCATTGGGAAACAACATCGGAATCAAGCATGGCATCGTGTACAGTCTTCCACACCACGCGCCACCGTACGTCAGGATATTTTAGTTCGACCACATTTAGGGGGCGGCGTTGCAGCATGTCGTGATATAGTCGTCGAGTTGTTGCCATTCGCGGTGTCGTGAGCGCTACACTGCAATAACTTTGTTCTAAATAGGAACGTCCTATATAAAAGAGGGGCGCTGGGATGTCCTGTAATTGCACGGGCGCCCTTAGTGAAGCAGGTCGTAGCGCCGTCAGTAGCAGACTCGTGAGGCTCGTAGGACAATGGCGCAGCAGACATACATGTGAGCTAACATGGAGGACAATGGCCCTATCATGGACGTTAACTAGGCCGAGACCACCTTTTTCCTTGGGGAGGGTAAGAGATACGTATCTGATCTTCAGTAACATACCAGCGGTGACGAAGTATCCCAGCGCTGCCATAATGCTACGAGCCAAGGGTTTCGGAATGGGTAGCGTTTGGGCGACATGCGGTATGCGGGACGCAAGGTATACATTGGCATAATACGCCCGTTGAACGATGTTGAGGGATCGCAGGCGCTGATTTGCAATTCCGGCCCTAATTTGGTTTAGAAGGCGTCGATAATTGAGCGTCGTCGGGCGTCGCATGTCGTTCATGAAATCTAAGCCCAAGCAGCGTACAGTATCACTGAAGCGTAAGGGGGCAATGTGTTCCTGCGGTAGCCCAATCCTGATGCTCAAAGCGACGGACTTGTCAACGTTGATTTGGCTACCACAAGCTGTACCGTAGGTTGCAATCCAGTCCAACGCCGCGGCCATGTCGTCAGCTCCACGTATGACGATCGTCAAATCATCCGCACATGCGGTGCAGCAATAGATGGAGCCGCCGAACTGTATCCCAGTGAGCTTGTCTCGGAGACCACACAACAAAGGTTCTAAGACCAATGCAAATAACAATGTTGATAATGGACATCCCTGTCGTACTGATCGGCGGATCGGCATGGGTGCCGTCAGTCTTCCGTTAACAAGAACTCGAGAAGTAGCACCATGCAGAAGACGTGTCAGCACTGTGATAAAGGGGTCGGGGTATTCCATACGCCGTAGAACGGCCGTGAGGAAAGTGTGGCCCACACGGTCAAAAGCCTGGCTAAAGTCGATAGACGCCAGGGCTGCCGGCAAACGTTTCACCCGTGCAAGGGAGATGAGATCTCTGTAACGACACAACGCAGTTCTGATGTTGTTGGGTCCCCCCAAGGACGTCTGATCGCTGGACAGGATGTGCAATAGTGTGCCGCGAATACGTTCTGATAGCAGCCTCGAAAAGATCTTGAAGTCGCTGTTCAATAACGTTAAGGGGCGATAATCGCGGACATGATTCCGTCCCTTCGGCTTATGGATGGGGACAATCAGACCTCCCAAGAACGGTGCAGGCAATGTTATACCCGGGGACATCAATTCCTGACAAATTTCAATCAAACACGGTACCAACAGTTGTTTAAAGGCTCGATAGAACTCTAATGGTAATCCATCGATTCCTGGTGATTTATGGGGAGCACCTTTACCAATGGCGTCGAGCACTTCCCCTTCTGTCACTTCTCCCTGTAAAGTCGGTACCATGTCTGGTGGAACTGTACCGTGGACATGTGCTGAAACGGTGTCTACCGTCGCCATATCAGGGAGCACTGCTGAATAAAGTTGAGCGTAATGCCCATAGAAGGCTTCTGCTACATCTGCTTGTTCTACCACGTGTCGACCATGGTCCATTATCATGTCGGTTACCAGTGCCCTACGGCGCGTCCTGCGTTCTAGGAGCACGTGGCGCATAGATGGCCTTTCTGATTGTATCACGTCTGGAGCACGGTACCGCATAACAGCGCCCTGTAAATGACGGCGTGCTGAGGAGACGAGCTGCGCTTTCGCGCGATTAACTATGATCTGCCTGTCAGGTGAGGGCTCCATAGGAATACATTCCCGTAGGACGGTGTAATAAAAGTTTTCCGTGCTCCTCCTCTATGCCGCTGCTTCCCGGCCGTAAGCCATAAAGGTGCGCCTAAGAGCAGGCTTCGCACATTCAATCCACCAACTGAGGGTCGATCGGTAACGACCACGACGCTGTAAGGACGCGTTCCACGACTCTTCGATAGTACCTTTACATGCCGGCTCGTCCAGATGGGCGACGTTCAGTTTCCAGGGGGGCCTACTGCGCCACACACGTGCAGGTTGGAGGGCAATGGGGCAAATATAGGCTGTGTGGTCGGTGAATGCAGTAGGCCAGAGCTCTGCTCCTCTCGTCGCCGTCGAAAGGGTGCTTGTGACATAAGTCCTGTCTAACCGACCTGATGAATGACTTGTATAATGGGTGTAACCAGGAGCTGGGCCATGGATATGGAGCCACGTGTCGATCAGGTGGAGATCACGCACTAGCATTTCCAATTCCGCACACGGGACGTGATGTGGCTGCTGATCTGACGGAGATAACGTACAGTTAAAATCTCCTCCGATCACCATATCGCGTACGCGGCCCATAAATAGAGCTCCGTCTCCCTGATCCTGAAGGGGCATGAGTCGTACACCGTTGACAGTCAGTGCCATGGCTCTTGCACTAGGTAAGTACAGTACGCCCGTAGCCGCCAAGCCGTCCCGTAGCAGGACAGCCACACAACAATCGGTAGAAGAGGCGTGGGAGATGTGGGCGGTATATCCGTAGAAGTCAGGGAAACTAGCGACACATACTTCCTGCAAGAGGGCCACGTCGATGTCCGCCGCATCGAGCATGCGTTGTAGCATTGACAGTTTGTGTGGTGCCCTTATCGCGTTGATATTGATTGTGGCAAGGCGAAAGGTGTGCTGCCTAGCCTCTTCACCTAGGGTAGACGCCATGGCAATCGAAGATAACCGCAAGAGATGCCAGACCCACCGAACCCGTTACAAATTATGAATATTTCACGCTAGGAGTGGCATCCCTAATGCCACCCCCTCCCCTGTCACCCGTGCCCTCTCCAGGAAGTTCCTCAACATCGTCCGACCACAGTGGCTGCAACACGATGCTGTGTAGCTGATCGGCATCTAAATCTCTCTCACGCACGTCATCTTTGGTAGAGGTAGACGGAGCGCCATCCATCGACGCGACCTGCTGCATCTGTGGTGCAAGAAGTAACTGGGCACTCGTAGTATGGGCAAGTAAACCGTCTACACCACTTAGGTCCTCAGGAGGCGCAGCATCCATGCCGTCTGACGAGATGTTATCTTCTTGACCGGCCGTGTGTAGGAGGCAATCGTCAGAAGGGGTCCGCCGACGTCGCTTCTGACGGCGATGGATGTGACCGATCGCCCGTGTCGTCCTCATCTATGGTGCGCATCGTCGTCTGAGCGTACGTGAGGGGCAGGATTGTCGTCCCCGTCGGGGAAACGGAGTCTCCCACTGGTGTCTGCGTAATTCTACGTTGTAAGCAGCTCGATCGAACATGGTCTTCCTACCCACATCCGGAACAGGTACGCGGTTGCCCGTCGTACATTATGATTGCACAAATAGGACGGCAAATGTTTCTTGAGCTCAAGTTTAATTTGACGCACACCAGTGTAGACCTTATACGTCGAGCAAGTTTGCCACTTTTCTGCAACGTGACTGATGACATTGCCATATGGTCGGAAGGCGTCCTTGACAACTTCCTCTGGGACCTCGAAAGGGAGCTCAAAAACCCTTACAGTTCTTAGGCCCATGCCTGCATGATCCACCTTCACTGTACCGATATGCCTATCAGAATGTTTGAATCTGAGTGAGTTCGAGTATTTAGACACCACTGTCGTGCAGACCTCTGCACTGGTCATTTTAACATAAACCACGCTCGCCGTTATAGAAAAATGTATTCCGACGACGGTCGCCGGATCTAAACGTAGATCATCGCGTATGAACTGTTCTATTTCATAGGCTCGAGGACGCGCGTGATCTGGTTGGAAAGTAATTTAGATCGTATCATGGCGCCATTTGTGTGCCATAGTCGCACGGAACTTGGATCAAATACAACTCGCGCCACGAGAAGGTAAACACAAGCAAGCGCTCACGGTCGCGCACGGCGGGGCGCAGCGGACGTCCTCGCCCCACCGCAGCCGAAAGCAGACTGATTGAGCTACCCAAGCACGACTCACGCCGCGTTCTCACAGCTTTACTTCTGCCAGTATCTCGTCTCCTACCTTCCAAACTATACAGAAGCGCTCCTGCGAACCTCGCACACTTTGCTACAGAGTGAAAATCTCCTTCTGGAAACATGCCCCAGGCTGTGGCTAAGTCATGTCCCTGCAATATCCTTTCTTTCAGGAGTGCTAGTCCTGCAAGGTTCGCAGGAAAGCTTCTGTGAAGTTTGGATGGTAGGAGTCTAGGTACTGGCAGAAGTAGAGCTGTGAGGACGGGACGTGAGTCGTGCTTGGGTAGCTCAGATGTTAGAGCACTTGCCCGCGAAAGGCAAATGGTCTCGAATTCGAGTCTCGGTCCGGCACACAGTTTGTAAGTAGGCTGTTTATGTTTTCTTATTGGCAACGTTACGTAGCGCTCAATATGAAAATCACTGGCTGTGCTGTGTGCAGTCTGTGGCTAGTTTGCATTGTTGTCTGCCATTGTAGTGTTGGGCAGCGGCAGCTGGCTGTGAACAGCGAGTAGCGTTGCGCAGTTGGACGTGAGCCGCCAGCAGTGGTGGATGTGGGGAGAGAGATGGCGGAGATTTGTAATTTGTCATGAACTGCTATATTTATATATGATGATATCAAGGTAAATACATTGTTTGTTCTCTATTAATATCTTTCATTTGCTAACTATCCCTATCAGTAGTTAGTGCCTTCCATAGTTTGAATCTTTTATTTAGCTGGCAGTAGTGGCGCTCGCTGTATTGCAGTAGCTTGAGCAGCGAAGATTTTTGTGAGGTAAGTGATTTGTGAAAGGTATAGTTTAATGTTAGTCAGGGCCATTCTTTTACAGGGAATTTTGAAAGTCAGATTGCGTTGCGCTAACAAAATATTGTGTGTCAGGTTAAGCACAGCCATATATAAATAGTACAAAAAAGGGGACGTTTCATATGTCGACCCTTAGCCTAGGATACCTCACTGGAATCTTCTGATTTTTTTCTTGTAGTTTGTGCAATTAGTGTAGATTTTGTTTATTGCTAGCGCGTAATTATAGAGAGAATTTCCTTTGTAGTTGCAGTCTTTCATTGTGGTACAGTAAAACAGTTGTAGCATGCATGCAGTTTTACACCAAGTATTTCTCAGCAGCGCGTGCAGTTAACTAGATATTTTTTCAGTGTTATGTTAATGTGTTCTCTTATTTTTGCTCTTCAAATTGTGCTTTTCTGTGTTGTCGTGTGAAATATTGTGACAATAATGGCGTGTGAAAAACGTAATACTAGGCTCCAAAGTAAACTGAGAAATGACAGTGAAGATGAAAGCAGTGTGTTAGCGCCGCAGAGTAATGAATTAACAGACATTCAAAGTAGTAATTTGGTAACTGTGCATAGGGAAATGGAGCGGGTGGCAAACAATGGCGTGGACAGTGAAACAATTAGTGAAGAGGGACGCATTATCGAACGATCGGTCGGTAACAGCTCGCCTCAGGATTCCGAAATGACAGGAAACAATCTCGCAAATACTGTAGATTCAGGTTTTGGTTCCTCACCGTTTTCTCAAATAAGTCAAGACACATTTTCTGCTTGTCAAAATGTGAATGTTGCCGGTGCAAATTCACTGCCGAAAAGCACTGAGGAACATGTTCCAGACACCAGTGCATTGTTATTACAATTAATACAGCAAATGGGACAAACACAGCAAAAGCTTCAAAAGTTAGACACAATGGAACAAAATCTTCGAAAGTTAGACACAGTGGAACAAAATCTTAAAAAGTTAGACTCATTGGAACAAACTCTTGAACAAACACGTGAAGACTTAACTACTGAGTTACATAACATTGAATCGAAATGTCAAAAAGTCTGTAATGACGTAAAAACACAAATTTGTGAGCATTTTCAACCTATTTTTTCGCGGCATGAAAATGCATTACAGAATCACGAAGCAGCCATAAAAGAACTGCAAATTATTGTTCATGAAAATCATGAGACCTTGCAAGCTAAATTTGACTCAGTTGCATCTACCGATTCGGTTACGCAGCTTGCAAAAACTCAGGATAACTTAAAGGACACAGTAGATTCGATTTCAACACAAATGGACACTCTGAAACTTGGTTCAGAAAAACACACTGAGGAAATGTGTTCATTATCAGAGAAAGTAGTTCAACTTTCGGATCAGCTAAATAATTTATCTACGAAGGTAGATGATAACCTGAATGACGCAAAACCGGTAGTCTTTAATGACACAGAACAGAGCGAACAAATTAGGAAACTGAAACAAAATCTGAATCAAATTGATACGCAACACCAAAGAGAAATCCGGGAAGTACAAGATCAGCTGACACAGGTAATACAAGAATTACGTATTTCAGAAGACACTCGCGCTCCAACACGGGAAGAGGAACTTAGAAATACGCAAAAGCCACAAAATAATAACACAGGGCATTTCGGAAGTTATGAAAGAAATTGGCAATGTGCACCGAATTTTGAGATGGAACGGCCGACACGACCTAACAATGACCGATATGCGACTCGCCGACATGACGATTTTGACTATAAGCTGTTCATTACTACACGTATTTGAGTGATTAATTTTGTACTTGAAACATTTATTTTTAAAGATTTTTTAATTACAAAGAAAGTTTTCCGTGATACATTTCATTCCATTGCTGTAATTTGTAACACCTGAGGGCATAATTACATTTATCCTCAGGGGGGTACACGCCTACTTTGTGTACCATGTGTGTGGCAACCACAAGGAACCCTAGCTAATATGGTATTTGCTTATACAACTTTACACATCGGTACCATATTTCTCTAACACACAAATTACACAGCTATCTGATCATTTAACTGAGAGATAAACATTTTTTTTACTACGTCAGTGACAGATGTTTACGTAATTACACAGCTGGATAACTTCACACTTATGAAACTGTATTTTGTCTGTACTTTGTGAAATGTTCATATTTTTTTGGAACCATTGTGATACTATGAGAGCTTTGAATGATGTATTTGGTAAAGGGATTATGATTTTTAAAGTACGTTTGAGGCAGATGACACTTTTGACATGAGCAGAGAATTTTTTTAATTATTGGAGGAAGCTACGACGATTTTGAGATTTGACCGAGGTGTTATGATGTTATTATTACGACGACGATGTGTATTATGTTGTTGAGGAATGTTTATTATGCTACGTATTTCTCATGATGAAATATTGAAGAAGTGTCGGCGAATATGTATATGTATAATGAGGTAAGGAATAATGAGTAGTGTTTAGGGACTCTGATTTATGAAAAGGATGTTGGAAACCAAGAAACGTACTTTAAGAGTTATGAAATGTGTGTGTATATTCGTGAATGTATTACAATGCAGACGAAAATTTTTTTTGGACACTGTTATATCAATAGCATTTTGTTTCTACAGATTTGTAACGCAAATTCTTGACCTGTGAAATATTTTTATATGCGACTGTCTCTGTAGCGGAAACTGTTGTCGTAAATATTTCCGTAAGAAAATTAAGTGACCACCTGCACGTAATGCGTCGTGGGCACCCAGCTGTGTCAGACGCCTGGAGAAAAAGCCATTAGCGCGTGCCTTTCAGAGCACAGGAAAAAAAAAAGGAAGGCCATTATCCTGGCCATTGTCATTCCTTTAGAGAAAGCATCGCAAATCCGACACGCTGATTACTTGGAAACATATCGTACTTTCTGATATTTACTGAAATGCCTAATGAAATGACAAGAAATAGTTTGTCTACACACCTGACTATGACTACTGTCTTTCTAGATGAGAGATTTTTTTACTACTTATGAAATGCCACATGACTATTGAACGATGTTCTTATGCTTTGCTTTGTACATAGTTGCTTATTTCATTTGATATCTAATTTCTAGCTGCACTGCAGCATTGGTTAAAATAAAATTTTATAGATGTACTAATATAAATATTTTCTGTCTACAGATCGAGTAAATAATAATTTTTTTAAAAAAATGAGGGAGCACAAAATGACATTTACCTTCACAGGAACTGCATTCATAATTTTCTTTTCAAGTAATTGGTAACTTTTTGGTAGAATAACTTCTTGTGGTGCACCACTTTAATTACATAGACATTAAGATGTGAATATACATTTCCCTTATCTGCATTGTTGTTTTTACTGTAATATTTTTTCTGCTTGCGCTATGTCATGTTTAGGTATAAGTTGCTGCTGTTTCCCAGGCATAGTGTTATTGAATTTGACTTTTGCTCATTTATGCTGCTAGCTTTGCCAATTTGCATTTTTTGCATTGCTGTTTGTGTTGATTTGTTATGTGATGCTGCATTGCCTCGTCCCTTAGTTTAGCATCTGAGCTCAGTAGATTTAAGTTAGCTTAAGAGGGGGTAGCCTCTAAGAGAATGAGTTGCGATGAATTGGAAGAAATGCATTGAGAAAACAGGTTTAGGTAGGATTTTCTTGGAAATAAATGTTGAGGTACGAAATGTGTGAACATTTAAATACAGAAAGCATGCTTAGATAGAATTTTTTTGGTGGAAACAACGGATGAAATAAAAGGAAAGATATATGAAGTTTTAGGTTGGACTGCAGTACCAAATGTTACACTGAAAACGAACCCTGTCCTTTCCTTTTGTGTTATCCCAGTACGTGTTTGTGTACCCTTGAGTATTTGTTTTCTTCCTGTCTCTGTGTACTGTTTCATAGAATTTTTTTTCTTCTAATACTAAGCTATATTCACTATGAGGAGGAATACTGTTATCCTCAAATATAAGTTGCATTAATAATATGTTATTTTCTTTGTAAAGTTGTTTACAATTCTGTTCTGTTTCAATGTTCATGTGTGAAATTAATGTTTCGAAAACTATTCTCATTATTTTATGTATGTACTTATGTCACTATTTTTGTAACACTGATGTATATGTTTATTTCTATTCTTTTGTAACGCCTGTTTTACTACAAATGTTATCTGTATTGTTATGTTTTTAATGATGTATTTTGTACCTTTGTAATTGTATTCTTATGTTATAAAATTGTAATTGTCACCAGTTCATGACATTATTAACTTGTTAGTTACATTTCACTGCACACGTTTCTGTTGGTCATAGTATGTGGACAATATGTGAGAAGTAGGGACTGTTAGTGTTTGCACGTGTGTTAATAATTCAGCAAGGGACTGGATAACAGCATTGCTGGTTCTAAGGACAATTCCAAAAACTTTGTGAGCGCACAAGTGGTGGTTTATGGACTTGCTATATTATCCGCAAGACTCTTCAATGGTGATTGTGCACCTGCACAGTCACAACAGATGGCTGCTGGCCATCTCTTCAAGGACTACAGTGGGTCTACATCTTTGATGATCCATCAATACCATTATTTCTACAAGGACTGCAGTGGGTCTGCACCTCTGGTGGCCCACCAATACCATACTCTCTATCAGGACTACAGTGGGTCCGCTCTGTGATGACTTACCTACCAATACTCTTCAAAACTTCGAATGACTCTGCTGTGGGTTTGCTCCATTGTGGCCCATTACCTGTCAGCATGTCAAGAGCCAGCACTGTCTTTCCGTTGGAAGGACAACACTACTTCTTCAAGAGCATGGAAATCCACTACTTCTGTGTGCAATTTCTTTTACTAATGAGACTTTGTGAAAAAAAACCTGTGATTACCGTAATGAATGATCAGGACTGTCTTTATGGACTGTGAGAAATTTTTAGCTTTTGACCAACATTGTATCAATAAGTGTGTGCATTTGATTTCTTTGTTATTGTAATTATGAAAAATTTTATCAAATCATTATTGGCCACTGCCCAAAAAAAATTTTGTAAAATTTTTTGTGGGGAGCATGGGGGCTATGTAAGTAGGCTGTTTATGTTTTCTTATTGGCAACGTTACGTAGCGCTCAATATGAAAATCACTGGCTGTGCTGTGTGCAGTCTGTGGCTAGTTTGCATTGTTGTCTGCCATTGTAGTGTTGGGCAGCGGCAGCTGGCTGTGAACAGCGAGTAGCGTTGCGCAGTTGGACGTGAGCCGCCAGCAGTGGTGGATGTGGGGAGAGAGATGGCGGAGATTTGTAATTTGTCATGAACTGCTATATTTATATATGATGATATCAAGGTAAATACATTGTTTGTTCTCTATTAATATCTTTCATTTGCTAACTATCCCTATCAGTAGTTAGTGCCTTCCATAGTTTGAATCTTTTATTTAGCTGGCAGTAGTGGCGCTCGCTGTATTGCAGTAGCTTGAGCAGCGAAGATTTTTGTGAGGTAAGTGATTTGTGAAAGGTATAGTTTAATGTTAGTCAGGGCCATTCTTTTACAGGGAATTTTGAAAGTCAGATTGCGTTGCGCTAACAAAATATTGTGTGTCAGGTTAAGCACAGCCATATATAAATAGTACAAAAAAGGGGACGTTTCATAAGTTTTAATCTGCCAGGAAGTTTCATATCAGCGCACACTCCGCTGCAGAGTGAAAATCTCATTCTGGAAACATCCCCCAGGCTGTGGCTAAGCCATATCTCCGCTATATCCTTTCTTTCAGGAGTGCTAGTTCTGCAAGGTTCGCAGGAGAGCTTCTGTAAAGTTTGGAAGGTAGGAGACGAGATCCTGGCAGAAGTAAAGCTATGAGGACGGGGCGTGAGTCGTGTTTGGGTAGCTCAGTTGGTAGAGCACTTGCCTGCGAAAGGCTAAGGTCCCAAGTTCGAGTCTCGGTCCGGCACACAGTTTTAATCTGCTAGGAAGTTTCAGGCATTACGCATCTTTTTCCTACAACTCGTGTTCCTTCTGCACTCTGTGATGACGACCGTGCGCTCATATTACCATTGAGGCATTAACAACTCACTTGTTCCCCACCCTCCAATACCGAAAGCCCGCCAGGAAGCAGGTGTGTACACTTTGAAGTCGGCATCTTAGACAAGGTATGGACACGTCCATTATGTTTCATGACTGGGCCTAAAAACTGGACTGTCAGGGACCAAGCCACTTCTACTCTTTGCTGGTTGCCGCGTATTCTTCTAGTAAGCTCTGCAGTATTATTGAGACTCAGCTTGCCTAGATCTAAATCTACATCCACGTGATTATTGTACTATTCACAATAAAGTGCCTGGCAGAGGGTTCAATGAACCACCTTCAAGCTGTCTCTCTACCGTTCCACTCTCGAACGACGCGTGGGAAAAACGAGCACTTAAATTTTTCTGTGCGAGTCCTGATTTCTCTTATTTTATTGTGATGATCGTTGCTACCTATGTAGGTGGGGCCAACAGAATGTTTTCGCAATTGGAGGAGAAAACTAGTGATTGAAATTTGATGAGAAGGTCCCGTCACAACGAAAAACGCCTTTGTTTTAATGATTGCCACTCCAATTCACGTATCATGTCTGTGGCACTAGCTCCCCTATTTTGCGATGATACAAAACGAGCCCTTCTTGGAACTTCTTCGATGTCATCTGTCAGTCCCACCTGATGTGGATCCCACATCTCACAGCAGTACTCCAGAATAGGGCGGACAAGGATGGTGTAAGCAGTCTCTTTAGTAGCCCCGTTGCACCTTCTAAGTGTTCTGCCAATGAATCGCAGTTTTTGGTTTTCTCTACCAACGTTATCTATGTGATAATTCCAATTTAGGTTATTTGTAATGTACATGATTCGCCAATAGCGACCTGCCGTGGACTGAATGGACTGCTCATTGTGACAATTGTGTACGTATCTCTCTACTTTGGTTTATTCATTGCTTTGTTAATAAGAGTCCTTCTTGAGCGTCTCTCGCATTAACTGTATGTCCGTGTATATAGTGTAGTTAGGAATTGGTTAAATAAAACTGTAACGCAAACAGACAATAGAACAGCATCGTATAAGTCCGTCACTATGTTTGCATGCTTGCTGATGTTTGGTTTACAGACGTTAAGCCGTAGTCCAAACACATTTCTATAATTAATGTTTCGCCTTCAATTCTGGAGTCGGTTTCAGAGGTTATTGATACTCACTTATCGATTTGTCCCCCGGGTCAACTTCACTGGCGCAACGAGTTGCACAATCGTAGAGTTTTAAGCGGAGCAAATGCGCGGAAATGGGATCTTGCTTTGACTTCGGAGGAGAGAGCGAAGAGTGCACTGGTCAGGGAAGGAGTCCTACGTTTGTCGGGGTCAAGTGCTGGTTTCCACGCCCAAGACGGGCAGGCAGCGGTGCAGGCAGTCTTGTACACACCACCGCCCGAAACACACACACTAGAAGGCAGTACGCTGTTGCTGGACCAACAGGTCGCGTTGCGCTGTTTGTAGGTTCACCGCGCTGCATGCTATCGTCTCCGACATCTGATTAACGGCGACAACTCGCCACATACCCGATTTCCAGTAAAGTTTTTTCAGATTAACTCAAGTCTTAAATTCACTTGGCGGTTAGCATGTCAGGTGCCAGTGATCTGCTATAGGCTGTTATTTTGAATTTCTGGGTTACAGCGTGGAAATGCCGGTAGTGTTTACGGAATGTGTGGATACCAGTGTGTGCTCTATCAGCAATGGACTATAAATAATGGTTACCTCTTTGTATTAACTGGGTGTTAACCAACACGGTCGTGATTTGCTTAGGAGTTAATTTTTCTCTTCAGTTATCTGCATCCCTTTGCTGGCCATACTGTGAATTTATATAGATTGGTTTGCCTTATTTTAATGTGTAATTTAATTGTGCTTCTCTCTCTGTTGTAGAATCCTGTTGTAATTGTATGCGTTAAGCTGATCTGACTAGGGGCATTGGCACATTGACCGATTGTACCAATAACTGTCTGTGAATGTTTACTTCAGCCAGGTGTGAACGATCAGATGCCATTTTCCTGAATGCGTGCCACTGAACCTGTACTGCTAGGTAAAAAGCGGCGCCAGATGTAAATTCAACGACCAATTGCTTTTATTAACATTGCTATTTCTCTGTGTATTTGTGTTTTGTCAGTTGTTAATTACTGAGAGTTTGGGTTAATATTATTATTTTTAAATGGTAAAACTTAAAGAGATAGTGTAAAGTTAATGGTCGCTGCAAACCGTGCGTTATAGTTCTGAGTTCCTTACGGACTGGCGTGCTAAGCTGAGATTTGGGGTATAAAATTTTTGATTAACTGAATGCCGTCTTAGATAACATAACTTTTCCTACAGCAGGCGTGGAACATATATGTAGATTTCTTTTATCAAAACAAAAGTTTAGTGCCTGTTTAAATTCGTAACTGTTTTAAAGACCAAAGGTCGTTGTCCTTCTTAAGAGTCATTTGAAAAAAACTTTTAAATGTTTAAGTTATTAATTGTTTGAGGGACAAACCCTCTGCCCTGTCGCAGGACTTACTTAAAAATATTAACGATCCAATGGAATCATTTGTGAGGCAAAATGAAAGGTACAACGACGTCTCAGTGACATCCAAGAAAATCTGCTCCATGTTTAATTACCGTCGTTCCAGTTATAACAATTTCAAACGAGGTCAGCAAGTTGTTCTTTTTACACATAACCACGCAACGGTACCTTGGACTGTGGTATAAAGCCAATGAATAAAAAATCACCAATGACGCAAGTACAGGATGTAAAAATCTGCACTGTATGAGCACTTTGTTGAACTGCTAAAGAATCACTATACCAACAGTTACATTGCAGATTAAAGTTAAAGAGCAAAGGAATTGATTTAAAGCAGAGAAGTCGCACTGGAAAGCTAAACAAAGCAAAGTATATAAATTTGTTTTAATGTCAAGGGGTACAGGGAACTGCGTGCACTGTGTAACAAAGAAACCTTACGACGTAGCCCATTTCGATTGCCTTCATACTTACAGGATTTGAAAGTCTGTGCCATGAAAAAAATGGTTCAAATGGCTCTGAGCACTATGGGACTTAACATCTATGGTCATCAGTCCCCTAGAACTTAGAACTACTTAAACCTAACTAACCTAAGGACAGCACACAACACCCAGCCATCACGAGGCAGAGAAAATCCCTGACCCCACCGGGAATCGAACCCGGGAACCCGGGCGTGGGAAGCGAGAACGCTACCGCACGACCACGAGATGCGGGCCTCTATGCCATGACATCAATTTCTGAAGCAGTACGAGGCAGATCTAAAAACCACTCGAAGAAAAGCCTTTTAGGGTTAGGTGATTTACGACCGCTGTTATGTATGAAACATACCTAACGTGGTAACACATTGAGCAGTAGATAACGTAACCTGAAAGTCTTGCTATTGTAATATTACTTGTTTGACTTTCGCTAGTAGTAACTGCTTTCACTGTTACTTAAATTCCATATTTATTAACACATGGAAACGTTAATTAACAAAAATTTAATCTTTGTTATTAGCGAAATGCCATCCTTTTATTGTTAAATACATCTAGAATTATAAAGAATTACTGTTTCATGCAGACCTGTGAAATGATAGTAACTACTTTCACTACCACGTAAATTCCGTATTAATTGTGGTGTCACTGCCAGACACCACACTTGCTAGGTGGTAGCCTTTAAATCGGCCGCGGTCCGTTAGTATACGTCGGACCCGCGTGTCGCCACTATTAGTGATTGCAGACCGAGCGCCGCCACACGGCAGGTCTAGAGATACTTCCTAGCACTCGCCCCAGTTGTACAGCCGACTTTGCTAGCGATGGTTCACTGACAAATTACGCTCTCATTTGCCGAGACGATAATTAGCATAGCCTTCAGCTACGTCATTTGCTACGACCTAGCAAGGCGCCATTACCAGTTACTATTGATGCTGTAAAACATGTACCGTCAAGAGCGATGTTCACCAATTATGGATTAAAGTTAAGTATTCCAGCAGCTACGTACTTTATTTACTAGTCTCAATTCCTTTAACTGTTCCAGACCTCACGCCAGCCTGCGTGAGCTAAATCGCGTGCCTTTCGGCTTCCTGTCATAGTGGGTTGGCTGTCTTGCCAATCCACAACATTAATTAACGAGTGAAAACGTTAATTAACAAACATTTAACAATAATTTTTCAGTAAAATGCCATGTTTTTAATTACTTGTAGAAAAAAATAAATTAAAATTTAATACAGGCATATGAAGTACTATAGTAACAACTATCTTAACTATTATTTGAACTCCATATTTATTAACAAATGTTAATTGATAAATGGAAATGTTAATCAACAAATCTTTATTCACAATTTTAGTAAAACACCACCTTTTATGTTTAAAGTACTGACATAATGAGAAAAATTAAAATATGTTATAAATGTCCATTGACCTTTTTGTTAATTAAAAAGGTTGTAGACTTCAATAACACTACTCTGTCTAGAAATAGAAAAGAATTTTATTTTTCTACGTGATGTTTCAAACTTTTTTACCAAATTTTAATTTATTCTGATTACTTGCATTTTCAGGTGAGTAGTAAATAACATATAAAAGGAAATGTTTTAATTAAAATTATGAAACAGTATTTGTCATTTAACATTTCTATTTATTGATAAATATAGTATTTAAATTAAAGTAAGAAACGTTGCTCCTTATGAGATTCAAACAAGAGAAATACCAAAATGCATTCAAATATTGGCGAATGCTTGTAGATAAATAAAACAGCACGCGTGCACGCGCGCGCGCGCGCGCGCGTGTGTGTGTGTGTGTGTGTGTGTGTGTGTGTGTGTGTGTGCGCTCGCGCGCATGGTCAGCAGTTCTTCCTAAACTGCTGGAACAATTTCGACCAAATTTAGTGCACATATGGCTTGCTGCATGAGAATCGGCACTGTACGGACGAGAACGATCAAAAAAGTGTTTTATACTCCCAACACACAGGCTGCCATGCACAATAGGGTAGTATTGGCATGTATTTTAGAGGCTACATGGGCAAATGGGCACGAGTGAGCAAGGCGTGAGCAGTGTTTGCAGAAAGGGAGGAGGAGGAGATGGACAGAGAAACGGGTGATGGTGGAAAGGACATAGAGAGGGGCAGGAGACGGTACAGAGAAAGGTCAGAGAAGGAGATGTTCAGACAGAGGGGCAGGAGGGTATATAGAGGGGGGAAGATGAGATAGACACAAAGATGGGAGGATGAAGAAATGGACACAGAAAGGAGTGGGAAAGGAGATGTGTGTGCAACATACGTGTCGAACGTGTATGTGGCCGTAGCTGTGGGACAAAGGCTGTTTTGTTTCTAACAGCACTCGAACCTCTCCTCTTCAAAGGCAATTTTTCAAGTTTTTTTTGCGTATTGTGTCATATTCCTTCAGTAAATTTATGTCTAGACACTGACCTAAGTAAAAGTACAGACGAAACGGAAGAGCACAGGGCAGTTTGTAAGGTGAGTTTGTAAAACGTAGTGACACTCCTTGTACGCCACAGAATCTTAGAACACCGATAAAGTGCCAATGCAAGCAGATGTTAGCAAGGACATGAAAACTGGCCGTGAGAGCCTGTCTCGCGTGGCTGAAGCAGAAAATTTACGGCAGTTTCTTTTGATCACTGTGGAACTTGCTAAGTATCAGGGTACAGTTTAAAGCATTTAATTAGAAGGAAGATAAAATAAAAATGCTGTATAGGCTTCATAAAATTATGGTATGTTACAAAATACGATGTGGGTCAATTGATGTTTATCTTGCTCGTGCCCCGGTCCGAGTACAACTAGAAACTGGTAGCCTATACAGTGATACGTGACTGCAATAGTTCACGTTATTTTGTTTGAACATGGAACATAAATCTTCCGAAAGCTGTAGGACATTATAGCAGAGATGGAAGTTTATTTAAAATGAATAATCCTGTGTGTGTGCGATTGAAACTCGATTTGGACAAGAGAGATTGTCTGGTCTTTGGTGCTATTGTCTTACCATTCGAACTTGAGGTTTGAATCCTGCTTTTCTCGTAAAAATTTCAATGTCCTACTACTTCTGCAAAAGAGAAGTTACCTATTTCCCCCATATTGCAGTTTTTCACTGCACTTTTAGACTACTTAGGAGTTTTGAATTTTTTCTGTTATTTTTACAGAGGGATTGGTTAGGGAAATGACATCGTTGTAGCCATCTGGGACTGGCATCTAATAGCGATTGGCCAAGAACCAGCAGTAAGCAACTAGTCTTGTAACTTTAGGAAGTGAAGTTATTTGCTAAATGCCGACGACCTATCAATCCATAGTATATTTGCAAATTGCCTTTCTCTGTCTGTATTTCGCATGACAATATTTCAACTCTGAAAAAATTTATTAGGTTTATGGTCCTAAAGTTTAATAAAAGACATTTTTAAGCTTCAGAGTCTGCCAGATGATGCAAATTGACAAAATAGAAGCAGTATAATAAAATTATTAGTAATGTTTCGCAATTACCGAAAAATTGTGGTAAATTTTATTAGCTTTCAGCAGGGTTTAGTTTGGCGTAGATGTAATGTGCCTACTCTACTAACACAGAAAATTCTGTGCAAGTTCCGACTTACGCACTGATATTGTTTTCGATATAAGCTGTGCAAATTGCCTTAAATTCTAGCTCCAAAATAACACATACAAATAAGAATGTTGAGCTTCAGTACTTTATTCCGAAGCGTGCTACTTCTGGACACGTACTGACTGAGTTACATCTTGATGTTACATGCAACACGACGAACTACTGTTATCGAGAATTGCTGGACGATATCCTATATTGGTACACGCCCATCTCTCGTCTGTCCATCTGTAAAGGGTAGTTGCGCCAATCTTTAACGCTATTATTATGGCGTACGTGTTCGTGCATGATATTCTTGCCAATTTTAATTCTGAATCAACAGCAGAAATGTGTATGTGCGTGGTAACAAAAGGAGGGCGGAACTGATATGATATGTGAGTGTTTCTGAAAATTATTCGATTTCAATCACGGGTGTAGTCACTGTATATGATTCAGTGCCACAATGACAGTTCAGGAGAAAGGAACGCACGCCGCTAAGACAGAAAGGAGAACTATGCCAGTGCGAAACAACTGCAAAGATGTGAGCCGGGGAGAACCTGGCAATAGTAGAAGGAACTTCCCTGGTAGCAAAGTAGGTGATAGCAAAACACGTAAATTCGGATCGCAACGTATTTCTGTAGCAATTTGATTGATGGGTGCACATAGTTATACGAAGGAAGATTAGTACAAGCCAAGAGTTTGTACCTCCACTTCATTTGCTTGAGAACGAACAACGGATGAACCAATGAGAATAAGCCATGAATGAGCGAGACTGGCCGAACGTTGCATGGGGGCTTAATTTAATTTATGATTGAAAATATTTTTAGTAGCTGTATGTCCGTCCGATTACGCAGTGTCTCGTAATCGGTTGGCCCTGACTAGTATTATTACGCTATCTGACTGCAACAAACAATGTAAGTAGATTTTCGTAAACACAATTAATTAATTAAGTCCCCAGCAACTATAAAACCTACAAAATCCAAGCACAAATGTAACTGTTCTGTATGTGGGAGTGTGACTCAACGTCCACATCTGGCACGGTTCTTCTTCAATAACACAAGAATTTTTAATTAACATTTATACTGAATTAATTAAAGAAAGTAAAAATACCATAATTACTCAAGAGAATCACAATTACACTCTAATCCAAGAACACAAGCCAGATGCTTTGTTGACTGAACCTGTAGTGACGCATTATTTCAGACACACAATTAATAAAAGAACATTGTGGATTTTACCTTCATATATATTGACGAAATGCACTCATTACAATAACATCTGCTATCTCTCCCATCAAATAACTGCATAAAACATGGAACAACACTCTTTACTACCACATCTCACTCCGACTTCACGACAAGCAGTGCCCACTAGCACATCTCGGTATGACTGACTACAACGAGCTCTCAACAAGCACTGACCTCTACGATCTCATCACAAGCACGGACTGCTATGAATTCTCGACAATCACTGACTGCCACGAGCTCTCTACTAGCACTGACTGCCACGAACTTTCAACAAGCACTCTGGAGGCGGCTTAATAGTACTCTTTGGCGCACTCTCTGGCGCAGTGGCACAGTGTAGCCACCTTTCAACGTCGCCGTGACGATGCGTCCCACAGCGTGCTACTGGCCGCTTCTGCTACCCGGTCCCAGGGGTAATACCTTGATTTTCTTGGGGCTCGTTCCATTGTAGCCCAGAGCTCGTAATCTCATACATCACGTGCCTCTAGAGTAATCCTGCCAAAACACCCCGGGAGAATCTTACTATATGGACATTCGGTCAATATTTGTTTTCCTTAGACACTTAAATTTTCAAAAAAAGCATTTTTATAGCCACCAGCTATACACATTCAACTTTGTTCTTTACCGGTATCATTTTTATAATCATAATCACTGGAAGTCTAAACAGCAACAGAAAAATATAAGTAGTGTCACAAATAAAAATAACGAAAAATCTGTCAGTACGTATGCGACAGCAGTGCGTACGTAACACGTTTCAAAACGCCGCGCATAAAGAGTGGTTTTTCCGGTGCTCATACCTCGGGTTTTATTGGTGAAAAAAGGTAGGGTCAGGTGTTTTGGACAGCCCTTGGGCTAGGAATCATTTCTATATCTAAAAGAAGAACTGTATTAGTGTCACTATCCTACAGTATAGGGTCAAAGTACGACTATTTCACACATCGTCCCGCTTAGGCAAACGAAGGAAATCAATTGAGTCTTTTTGCATTTGATGTGGTCTGCGGTGGGGTTGATTGGGCTCACGGAGATACCATTATATCGTGCACAGAAAACGGCTGAAATTTTTATGATATGCTCCTAGAATCCCGATCTCGAACAACCCTGAAATTTTTCTTCTTACCTTGATGCGTTTCCGAAGTTCAAGTTATCCTAGTTGTACAAGTAAAATAAACACGGTAATTCCGGTGTGAATACGACACTGAGGACTACTGTGACGTGTAAATTTGAGACAGATTTTTTAAATTAAGGTATAGTTAAATTTCTGGAAAAACAAAGAAGAATTTGAAAAAAACCATGAAATTTTTATTAAAACCGAAAGTGATGGGCGTTATGGCATAAGAAAATGCATCGCTAGATCCAATTTTAAACAGGTCACAATATTCAGTGAGAACATTGTTTCTGTTGGGATGGCAAAGGTTGCAGTAGAGTTCACGAAACCTGTCTCTGTGGGAAAGTGAATAGTAGACCTATCCAAACTCCACGTGCACCAATTCCATTAAGCGTTTGCGAAACATCGTTTCCCCCTAATACTAAGTTACTTTATACAGATACAGATAGCTTCATGTGTGGGTGAAGAACTGCGACCCATGTGAAGCAATGAGATGCCACGGAGAAGAATTCTACAGGTGTTCATACACGGCCGATAATCGCTACGGTATTGTTTCACAGAACATGGTTGCCGGTCTAATGAAAGACGAGGCGAATGGGTCTCAAAAGTGGAGTCTGCAAGTCTACGAACAAACGTGTATGAGTATCGCGTATTGGAAGGTGCCACTCAGAGGCCTGTTAAGGGTGTGCATCGTGAGGCATCGACAGCCTGTACAGTGGTATTCGCGGTGCTACGCCGCAGCTGCAGGAGATGGTGGAGCAAACTAGTATCCGATCGAGAGGCCACAAGGTGTCCACTGAGGTGCAATCTAAAGTCGGCCTGTCACCTCATGACGATGAAAGGATCTTTTGTGACGTTTGGATGGAAACTCTCCCGTATGGACACTATTCCCTTGTTGAGAGAGGGGGGATGGGGGGACCCTGAGTAAGAGAAACAGACTTAGACTGGGTGTAAATGTTTGCTGAATAGTGTGATCCTTTTATCGTAGCGTAATTGTGTGTGTGTGTGTGTGTGTGTGTGTGTGTGTGTGTGTGTGTGTGTGTGTGTGTGTGATGTAAATATCTGTTTATTTATTTATTGTAAAAGAAATATCTACGCACCTTGTTCGTCAATAAGAATTGTACTTGTAAAATATTTGCACAACATGTCCGTCGACAAAAAAAAATATACGTCAGAAATGTGTAAACTCACCTTGCACGCCATGTAAATAGAACAGTTTTTAAGTCTCGCCTGGCGCTAACAGCCCAAGTCTGATTAGTTTTTAAGTGTGGTAACTATTTATTTACAACCGATATAAAAGAGTTACATGTTTTCACCTGATAATGTCCTTCAGAGTAGTCACCAGCGTTGTGTAGAACCTGTTGCCAGCGATGTGGAAGGCGTAGCATGGCGTTAGCAGAGCCTGTTCTGCCGATGGTGCGAATGGAGCGGTCTACTGCCTGTCGAATCTGTTGGACAGTTCTGAAGCGAATGCCACGAAGTGGTTCCTTCATCTTCGGAATCAAGTCAAAGTCACAAGGACTTAAGTTCGGGGAGTATGGTGGATGGTACAGTACTTCCCAGTCCCATCGAGCCGGACGAAGTGTCCGAGCGGTTCTAGGCGCTACAGTCTGGAACCGTGCGAAGACGAATTCAAGTCACAATGACAAATGGTAAATGAAGTCGCATTCCGTAGCTGTGAAAGGGAAAGAATATACATAGCGCTATTCATCTTGTAACAGAATCAAGTACGATGATAACAATTAAGATGGCGTAACGCTTTCGTCAACTTTACTTACGGGCCCAAGCGAATCTGAGATGTCCTGATCTTTTGGTACGTCCTTCTTATCACATTTCTTGTCTTTACTTTGCATTCACTGGTAGACGTTTCCTGTGTGGAATGTTCCCTTATCTGCAGCCTGCGTAATGCAATGACTGAGGGCAAGCATCTACCTCGTGAGAAGTTGCATTAATCATTGCGGTTATTGGCGTGAACAAATACTAGTAATCTGTTGATGGTCCTCTTACGATGCTTAACTGCAAGTCCACTGTCACTTTGTCTGAACCACTGTGCCCACTGATCAAAGCGAGTCGATAAAGTCTATTGAATTTGAAGCAACAAGTACTCGTATTTATGACCCTAGATGTTACCTCACGGCATCATACCACTCCAGTTCAGGCATTAGGGCCTGTACTGAGTAGATAACGTGCAGGAGTCGCTACGTTTAATGCATAACGTGCTATAGTGTATACTTTCTGCGTTTTATATTGTCTTGCCAAGTTAAGTTTCACAGAAGTCTCAACAGAGATACATCAGCTAAATTCCCAACAAATCTCTCTGAATTTACGGTATGTTATTCATCCTGTACACGAGACTGAGAACGATGGGTCTTCATCGCTGAATGATAATTCTAAATAGCATAAATCTTGTACTCTTCTGATCATCTTCGCTTCAAATGTCGGCTCCAAACATCTGAAAAAAAAAAACACGTACCTTACCAACAAAATGTCAGTGTCTGCCTTGCCTAGAGCGTTACGTACGTATGCTCATCTACGGCTCCTTTGTTTCAGAAGGGCACGTTCCATTACAGTTGTTTCGTTTGGTGTATACCTGATCTCCTTATCTTGTAAAGACCTAACCAACACGATCTGCAGTGCCTGTGATTTTCTTTTGAATCTCATCATTGTAGTCTCAGATTCTGATATTGCAGATGTTTGAGCCATCACTTCATTTCCTGTCCCAGTGATTGCTTGAATCCTTCAACGTCGCTGTCAAGATTACTACTAGAGCACTGCCCACCGCTGACTCGTCTCTATTGTTGCCACATTTGCGATAAAAAGACTTCATAACAAAAACAACCCTTGCCAGTTTTTTAGTTTTCGTGATTTCAGGGCTTTATTATAGCGACACCCATGACTCGCGATTTGTTCTAATCAGACATGGCAGTAATTCTGAGTTACTGCAGCTCGAATATTTGACGATTGAACAAAAATTGCCTTTGTCAAAATACTTTCTGAGAAAAACAGCTTTTGTCATTTGACAAAGGACTATTTTCGTCTGAAAGCAGGCGACAGCGAAACTCTTGTGTTCATTGACTGCCTCATAGTAGTTTTTGGATTATTTCAGTCTACTCTTCGGCAATTGACGGTTCGCTATCTGTATTCTGTAATGAATTCCGAAGACAGTGTTCAGTGGCCCAGAAAGCAGAAACGTTAATAAAGAAAGGAAAATCCAATAAAGAAGAAGCTGATGGCCGAGGAACATATGAATTACGTCAGGGAAAGTACTCCCGCCAAACGTGTTAGAAATGGCCCCAGGTAACCACTGTTTACATACTTTATTTCCACAGGTAAACTTTAGAAGCTCCTCTTCTTGCCTAGTAGATGAGTAGGAGAACTGACCTCCTCACCCTCTGGTTGCATGTGGAAATGACTGCACTGTTTTCAATCGACAACAGCTGATCGAAGGCAACAGCTATTCTCCGAGCTTTGTAGAAAGGAGTAAACAATGCACAAGACCCCTATTTGGATAGTCTTATCATTGTCGATAACCTGAAACAAAGAAGGTCTCGCGATGAGAGGGCATGTGATGGTGAAGGCACGGGTTCGTTGTCCAGTACCCCTTCTGCATACAACAGTTCTCTTTATTAAAAAGTGCGAGTGACTGCTGGCAACAGACGCACTGCAGAAGACGTGTCTGTAGAATAGCATTGGTGGCTTACCACACAATCCCTCGAGGCCGACTACGCACAGCATCTGATATCAAAGAACGGTTCTCCAAAGGACATAAGGGGCAAGCGTAATAACTGGCGTCGTGCAGTTCCTCGACCTCTGACACCTTGTTAATCATCACATATTTTTATACAAACGTTGGGTTTCTCATTAGACATTCCATAAGAATGTTTACAGAAGATATCTACCTGGAACTCTAACTGAGAGATTTTCTAGATGAATTTCAAATGAATTTGCTTGACGAACTCAGCTGGAAATTTTTCAGTAGGTTAAATATATTATATGGATATCCTCGATCTGACAATTGTTCTACCTGTGACGGTTTAGAGAAGCAGATATATACTGCTAGCGAAAGTGACAAATCCGGATTGACTGTTCGGAAAGAATTTCACCTACGAAATGCGGAAGCTTTTCTGCTAACTAAAAAGACGCATCAAGCGGGATGCGCGACAGAGGTTAGTGACGTATCTTCCGGTCATGCAAAACCCTTCATGTACGTCAGCTAACAACTAAAGCAATATTTTATCCAAGACAGCTACTTTATTACGTTTTTGGCATCCAAGATCCTGTCAGTGATGAAGGAGTTGCCAAGAGTGTACAGAACGAAGTGAGCTCTTCAGTGCTTCATTACTTGAAAAATAGACAACATCTGAAGGGACATTTGGTTTTGATTTCTGACGGAGGCGCTACTCAGAATAAAAATTTGCTATGATGTATTTTCTGTATATGTTACTGCACAGCCTGAAAATATTCAACAGAACTGTTTACCTCTTTCGCATGAGAAATCATTCTTTTTTTGCCCAACTATCAAAATCTCTCGTTAATTTCACGTAAGAAACAGAATCAGGTTGTTGAAGCACCAGATGGTTGGAACACAGTCATTATATCTTCTCGAAAACACCCAAAATCTTTCCGCATCTCCAAAGTATGCCCGTTAATGACATTCAATATGAAAGAATGGATGTATAAAACTGAGGTATCTAAGAACTAAATTTTTGTGCCGGACAATTATACAGAATAGTGGCGTATAGTTGTACGTCGAAGTAAAGTGAAGCTTCCACGTAAGTTAACTTTCAGTCACATTACAACAATGTCAGGTATATTAAAAAGTCGAAAGCTGAAGCCCTCAAGAGGCTTTTTCCTTTTTTGACGAGTGACAGCCCAATATTTTTCAACTCACTGATGCTAGTCTACCTGTGGAGAGTAAGAAGATGGGAAGAACCTGGGGATGACTGCTGAATGCGATGACAGTACTGGACACGAGCAGCGAACGTTTATTTGAACAATTCTGTATATCTTCACGTAACTTAATCTGTTTTCCATAAAAAATTAGCATATTATGAGATCTGTACAGTTTGTGTAGCAGTCGAGATTTCTTCATCCTCCCAGCTACACTTTCTGACCAAAAGACCCTATGTCAATGACACTTGTACTTTGGGGGGAAAAAAGTAAGTTAGTACACTGTCATAAAAATGTCTTAGACATTCCTAAGAGGAAACATAAAAAATGAAATTGATGACGATTGCTTAGAATGTTTTCTCGTTCTCCTGAAAAATATAAAATTTTGATAAGGGTGGAAGTCTTACAATAAGTTTTGTCCGTACCCTCGAAGCTAAGAGACGTCGCCAGTGTTATCTCTTTGATCCTTGCAAATCAAGCGAAATGATTCAAAATTTTCGCCCGAAACGAGACTATAGCGACAAGAAGCAAAAAATTTCGGTTACAATGCAGGCACGAGACAAACGTCACAAAATGACATGAGGAGGTATATTTCCATTGCACCAGTCTTCATACTCACGATTTTCAACTGGCCACAGCAGATAAAACGTGTCTCATCTCAGTGTGTTCGACGCTACATTGCCATCTTCTCTGCGCTGGTATGGGTGTGTTGAAGAGTTTGTAAAGAACTGGGCTGATAAGTTTTAACGAATGTGCACTTGGGTTCAATATGATTCAGGTAAGAGACGTTCCAGTACTGTAACCTCAAATTAAAGCATCGAGAAAGTGTACTATAGAATATTGGACGATCTGTTTTTAAGCGTGACGAAATAGCTGACGTTATAGGCATAATATGAAGAAGAATATAGAACCAGGTATAGAAAGGTTTGCGGGAAATAACTACTGTATTTACTGAATTCTGGGGGAAAACAGATGTTAAAATGTAATGTTTGGACTGTTTTTAGAAATGGTGAATTTTGTGCTACTGTGGAAGAAATGATCTCCCCCTCCTTCACCCCAGAAACGAAACGGCAGTCGAAGCTGCCGGGAGAAGGCATCAAAGAAACCTGACACAGATATGACCAGTGTTTTCCGTGCGCGAAAAGTGGTCATTACGTGGCAAAAGATGAAACAATAATCGGTGAATCCTAAGTCAGTCTCTTGGACTATCTGGATGAAACAATTCGTTGCATGAGCCCTAGATTTCAAGACATAAAAGTACGTACGAGGGGCCTTCAATAATTAATAAACACATCCGAAAGTAGGTTGGTTTTACTCAGGATTACAATAGATCACATTATTCTCCACTCTTTTGGCTCAAAAACTCTGTTTTTCAACATACTCTCCGTTCAATGCGATGGCCTTACCCCACCTTGCTGGGATGTCCTGTACATCTGCACAGCACCACTCTACTGGCCGACGTCGGAGCCTATGTTTAGATGCATCAGTAATCTTCCCATCATCCACATACTGCTTCCCGTGGAGTGATAATTTCATTGGGCCAGACAGATGGAAGGCGGAAGACGCCAGACCTGGACTTAAGGCTGGATGAGGAAGAAACTGAAGTTTTGTGAGATCCTCTCGGGTGTGCAGACTTGTGTGGGGCCTTGCGTTGTCCTGGAGAAGGAGTTCATTCGCATTTTTGTGGCGATGAACAGGCTGAAGTAGTTCCTTAGTTTCCTGAGGGTATCAGAACTCGATGGACCGTGAGGGAAGACATCAAGTATAATAACCTCTTCAGAGTCCCAGAAGGCCGTTGCCATGATTTTACCGGCTGAGGCTCTGGACTTTTCTTTGGAGGAGAGGTGGTGTGGCGCCACTCCATGGATTGCCGTTTCGTTTCCGGTTCGAATTGATGAAACCATGCTTCATCGCCTGTGATGATGTTCGACAAAAAATTGTAACGATCAGCGCCGTAACGCGCATGCACTCCCGCACAGATGGTCCTTTGTTGCTTTTTAAGGTCTTCTGTTAGGCGACGAGGAACCCAGCTGGCACACACCTTTGAGAACCCCAACTGGTGAATGAGTGCCTCAGCAGTACCAACAGAGACTTCCAGTTGAGCAGCGCAGTGGCCGATTGCGATTCGTCGATCATCCCGAACTGCAGGCACCATATTTATGGGCGCCCAACCGGTACGCTGTAGCTCAGGCAGGTGTACACGATGTTGTTGCGATGATGACAGAAGCCTCGCCAACGACTCACAGTGCTTTTGTTAACTGACAGTTCTACATAGACATTTTGTATGCGCGTATCAGTATATGCGATACTCTGGTTATCCTCCAAAAATAACTCAATTACAGTTCTTTGCTTGGAACGCAAGTCCGTTACAGAAGTTATTTTGAAGGCGACGTATAGCGCCACCACCTACCGGAACTTCATGAAATTATAGGGACTGAAGCGGGAGTATTCCACGGTGTCCCATAACAAATCCGGATTTTTTCAACCGAAATTGGCCAATAAAAAATGTGTTGCATTACTTAGGCAACGCGCCTCGTATTTTAGCAAGGACATGAGTGTGTAGGAGACAGTGCTTTTGATCTTGGGAAAACAGATTTGAAGTACGAAAAATAAGAACGTCAACCTGTCCACCAGATACTACATCTTATAGTTTCACATGTTCCCATACCTAAAGAAATTTGTGGGTGTAATACATTTTGAGCTTTATGGAGAGGCTATGACGTAAGTTCGAGTGTTTTCAAAGTCACACATCGAGGTTTCAATGGAAAAGCATCGGACAACGGGCGTTGACCTACAATTGGCCACGTCGAAGAATAAGTGCTTATTTAAGAAAAAAAGGCCTTTAATTGTCATCGTGAAAGGTTTTTATCTTACAGTCGTAAAAAGTGGAGATGACTGTTGTTGCAAGTGCGGGGTTAGATTTGCGTGCTGACATCAGACACGTGGAGACAGTAGCGGCAACGCCAGGGGGTCTATTTTTACCCTTCCCATCGGCGCTCAATAAGTGGCCTTATCTGCATCGCGGACAATGGGTTACGGTGCCCCGATAACGGCAGCGATTTCCCCGTTCCGAAAAATTACCCGTCAGGGTAGGGGTGGCTGTCGTGGGCGGAGCGCGCCTCGGCAGTGCCGTGGTGTGGGGTGGGCTGCCGTGTGCGGCCACAGTATTGCCGGCAGAAAGGCCGGAAGCGTGTCGTGATCTGCGCTCCTTCTTTACGAGCGGCAGATAGCGGTGACATTACGTCCACACGGAAACTGCCCGTCCGCCCAGGGGAGTCCGCGACGCTGCGAGCGAGAAATGAAAGGAGAGCTTCGCCGCGGGCGGCCATTTGCCTGCCGGCCTGCAGGAATTAGCTGCCCGGCTTTCGTGGCGCCCACGTCGAGATGCGTGCCGCCTCTGCCCGAGCCCTTTGGCCCTCTCTCTCTCTCTCTCTCTCTCTCTCTCTCATTACACGGCCTCCGCAGCGCACACAAGGCCAGGCGTTACGTGACACCAGCGCACCACCTCTTCTCGCTGCTTTATTACATATTTGCGGCTTCGGCCGAGCGTCGCATGCGACTCCTTCGCCTCAGACGAGTTAAGCATCTTTACGAGCGGCCGCCTTACACTTTCCCCATAGCACAGGAAAGCCGTTAAAATCCGAGTTGCGGGAAACAACTCAGTGCTGGGCCGTTGTCGACCATGACGGAGCGATTTCTTCTTTTACGAATCTGCCAGTGATTTGCAGTGTACAGTGTTAAGTGTCTGTTCGATACTACATTCACACTTAGTCTTTTGCAGACAACAGTGTGACAAATATCAACTATTCTCTGTGCACTGTTTGGTACACGAAACTGTGCAACATATGGTTTATAGTTGTGCACAGCCTCAAATATACACAGACATAAATGAAAATGTGATAAATCATTAAACTTTCATTCTGAACTGCACTCCATCGTCAACATCAGTATGAGGTGTGACATGGAAGCAAACGGCCTCTGAATGCCATTTTGAAGAATTTCTTGTCACCTTGAAACATGCGCTGCGTGAGGTCATGCAGGTTGCTTCTGAAGACTGGTACGAAAGTATAAGCCTTTACATCGTGTGGCACACATACTGTAAGGGTGAAAAATCAGGGGCTGGGGAGGTCAGTACGCGCCTCATAATGTGCTGAGATCTTTCCGTTGTTACGCCCGAGGATAGTAACCCCTGCGCATACTAAAAATTCGTCCATGTTCTACCTTGGCAACTCCCGCAAGCCAAACCGTCTATGTCAATGATTAGCAGACTGTCTGTTAGGGGGGAATGCTGAGCGTCCGGCCGTTGTGACTGAGAGGTTCTAGGCGCTTCAGTCCGGAACCGCGCTGCTGCTACGGTCGCAGGTTCAAATCCTGCCTCGGGCATGGATGTGTGTGATGTCCTTAGGTTAGTTAGGTTTAAATAGTTCTAAGACTAGGAGACTTATGACCTCAGATGTTAATTCCCATAGTGCTCAGAGCCATTTCAACCATTTGAATGCTGAGCGAGTTGTGGCAAATCTATTACAGCCACCAGGGAACGACCGACTGCCTTCGTCTGCAAGCGAAACATATTGCCATCGTGGTATCCAAGAGACGCCTTGATACTAGTGGCAAAGCAGTGTGTCGCAAGAAAGATGTAGGTAAGATGCAGCAATAACTTTTCAGGTGCCGAACCAGCAGGAAAGAGCCTCTGCAAGATGAGGTTGCGGAAGTCTGAAGCCATTAAGAGAACTGATAACGAGGGAAAACCGCGACAAATGATGTCATTGTCTTCCTCACCGCCGCAGAACACACGGAAATCGTCAGCATAAATACCCTACCCTTCATCAAAAATGTCTCATTGTTGAGTGCTATTTGCTGACTGTCAAGGGCGCAGACTTAGCCCTTGTCTCAGTTCAGCTATCCAGTGACAAGGGAGACTATAGGAATCGAACCTCGGCGCGCCCATTCGTCTTTGGTCGTCTGTGGAGCCGTAAGTCCCGCTGTAAGGACTCAGCAGCTGCCAGCTACATTGGGGGTGGTGAGGCCGCCATCACACTGCAGGCATTCTGGAAGCTTGATCTGCTTGACGAGGACGCTGTCTGTCATCCACTTTCGAGAGGGAGGGCCACAGCCCCTGCTCATCCCGTTCCTCTCACAAACATCGATGCTGCCGGCTCCTGTCCCCTAAACAGTGGCTGTGAGCCGACTCCTACGTAACAGCGAGTACGCCGGGTGGACTTGGTGGCATCTCTCCAGAGTGCAGATCTTCGCTATCAACGAGAGAGATCGATACATAGAGCTGGAGGCCACCGGCGATCGCGGGTCGACGGCCGTCTGTTGATGTAACCTCCGCCACACGACGCCTCGCTGCCCTTGGAACTGCAAGTCGTGCCCACTTCCCCCTGCTGTCGAGGCCGCCGCTCTGTAAGCCCGACTGAGGCATGGCGCCTTGGGAGACAATCCTCTATTCCTATTTAATAGATGTGTTATTGTTTTCCTGGTACTCTTAAGCGTACCTAGGTTCTCGCTGCTGCACCCTACACAGCTCTCTCCTGACGACTGTAAGGGTCTGGGACACCTGTAATGCAGTATCCTGCTGGAAAAATGTGGTTTGGTACCCTGGAAGTTAAGGGTATGAAAGGTATGCCACATACGAGGATATGCCACATATTGGCGAGCATTCAGTCCCCATTCAACAGCTACCAAATCAATCGTGTTGTCATGTTGAACAGATCAACACGTTTTGATCCCAGGAATTGGAGAGGGGTGGGTCTAGAGAATTACAGCTTTGCGCAACTTTTCGCCAAGTCGTTTACAGACGCCTTGGAATCGATCTGAACATCAAAGACAGAAGCGAGACCCCTCGCTGAACAACGTAGAATACCAGTCAATGTCCCAGTTGACCCTGGCTCGATGTCATACACTCTCTGTTGTCAGTGATTTGGAGTCGACGGTAAACGATGCACGGAAGCTCCAGATTGCATCCCAGCTTACACCAAGCTGTTCCCGATTGTTCATGATGACACTCTGCCCATCCATATTTCAGCTTTTGTCATCTGTATGTTCTTCAAGCCAGTCGGACAAGCTTACGATCTTTTCGTGGTGTACTCCTTCTGGAACGCTACACTGTTCTCTCGGCTCCATTTCGTGACCACTCGCTCTACAGCGAGTTATCTGAGCAGTCTATCGATATTATGCTTCCACGTCCCTCAAATTATGGTCCGACCTTTATCAAAGTCCGAAATACCGCAGTAAGATGCACTAGCTCGTCTTGTGGGCAGGCTGTGTTGCAATCTTTACCTGAAAGGTACCGATAGAATTAGACAAACCCAACAGATAGGTCTGTAACCTTCTCACAGCCAGCTTCATCTGCAGGTATAGCTTGTTTTCTCTACTGAAAAGTACTGAAAATAAGCTGATACAAGGACGAAATTTTATTCAATATATCCCACAGTCACAGAAATACTGGGAGATCGGTTTTTTTGTGCTCGGTCAGGGTGTTCGTGATTTAACAAAAAAATGTTCAAATGTGTGTGAAATCTTATGAGACTTAACTGCTAAGGTCATCAGTCGCTAAGCTTACACACTACTTAGCCTAAATTATCCTAAGAACAAATACACATACTCATGCACGAGGGAGGACTCGAACCTCGGCCGGGACCAGCCGCACAGTCCATGACTGCAGCGCCTAAGAGCGCTCGGCTACTCCCGAGCTGCGTGATTTAACATTTGCCATTTCCGTCAATATATATAAAGCCATTAACTAAAATTTCCTATTAAAAAAGAAGAAAGATTCAACCTCGCCGTTACGCCGACATTGATTTCGTTAGAACGAAGTATTTTATTTAACCTGTCAACGCCGAGGTAACTGCAGACGGAGCAAAGCACAGAATGGAAGTGCATGAATAAGTTCGACTTTGTGGTTTTCAAAAGAACAAGTCCAACATTTAACATAGTTAGGGAAAATCGCCGTATGCCTAAATCTGGATGGCTACATGGAGATTCCTGAGTAGCAACACCGCTCCAAGTGCCTTCGTGACTTTTTTGTGAAACGCTTCAACAGTGAAATAACGGCGTACAGAGAACAAATTGCAGCCGATCGCAAAAGAGGCACATTATGTGGAGATTAAAAATAAGGTCGTTTAGTAAATGATACTCATGACTGGCGAAAAAGACATGAGACCATCTGATTTCTGGAACGAGAAGAAGTCTTCACTTCTACATGAGTACAAGAAAGGACTTTATGCAATAAATAAATTTATAAAAATTTCTATCTATATGTTTTTAACTCCTCTCAGATAAAATTGATGAAAAATTCTTTGCACCATCTTCATCAATTTCAATCGGAAATCTCTTTTCCCGTATTCTTTTGACCACAGAAACATACCGCCACGTGTCTAATACAGGTAAAAATAAATCTACATTCTCAGTGCAGTTCAGATTTCAGAATGCTCTGTACGTCTAACAGAAAAATGGACAATGCAGCTTGTGTGCATTGCTATGTATGTCAACGTGTGGCGTCTCCTGGCAAGACAAAATCGTTATAATATAAAAAAATAATAAAAATAAACATTTATCTGTATTATTATTATTTCATTACTGTATGAATGGTCGTAGATTATGTATAAAAGGAAATAACAATTTTTCATTTTTATGTTTGTGCAATATTTATGTATTTATATTTCACAAATAATGTCTGTTGTCGGCGAATGTATGTATCGAGGCAGACAATGATAATTAGAAATAATTGCAAAGATGCATATTAAATTGCCTATAAATTTTGGAGGTTAAAACATTACTGCCTCTGTCTTCTTGTAGCCGTTAAAGTTGTAAAAGCCTCTGACGCTCGCTTGAATGCTTAGGTAGCCTTCGTTTGTCCTTTGATCGAGAAAGACGCCATTGGAGGTTGATATTGTAAAAGATGTGTACTTTCAATTTACGTTAATTTTTTGAATATAGAAATTGTTAAAACTATTAACGGTAATAATTTATTGCTAGCTTGCACAAGATTTCATTCCACGTTCTTAGCCGTTTTCAGCATATTAGGAATTTTTCGTGACGCAGAGCCGTGCAGCGATCGTGGGAACCGCTGCCGCAGCAAATTCAAATTAAATTGAATGAAAGCAGTTTTCCCACAATACAGCTGGCAGGTAACAGTACATTAAAATTATCTGTTTCAGCTTCCTGGGGACTTCAGAGTGAAATTGTGGATTTTATTATGTCATTTTCGGGTGCACATGGGCAGCTGCTATTATGTTATCAGTTACGTAAATAAATCATGAGTGATAAAATTTTACTTGTGTGTGATCAAAGACTGCTGTGCAAAACCTGTTCTGGCTAATAACATAAAAAATAAATTTCATCTCTTTTAGTTTCATGCTCTCATGGTAGTTGTGGCAGTTAATAGTGTTCATATATTTAAAAAAATCCGCTGCAGCTTTAGCGTTTAGTGAACATAACGTACTGTAACTTCCGTATAGGTAATCAGAGTAATTTTCAGTGCATTCAAGAGATGAAAGTAGTGAAGGGCATTTTTTATTCCATAATTAGTTGCGGTAATGATACCATGTTCCATATCTAACGAGCCACATCAGTGTTATATAAAAATAGTTTTCAAATTAAAGATCGTACGTCCACAATAGGAAATCTTTCAGTGTTGTGCGTATCCCCACATAATAGGTCAAAGTGCATAAATTGATCATGTTTTCAACTGGACAAACTAAGAGTGAGAATGGTATTTTATCTGTCGTGCTAGCAACAATAAGCGATATAAAATTAATTAAAATACTATGCCTTATAAACTGCATATAAAGTAAAAAGGGTGTGCGGTGGGGATTACACGACAAACACAATAGCATCGTCGTTCAAGCGTTCTCCACTGTCGTTAGACGCTAAACAATGAATGAGGATTTGCCCGCTGTCATCAAAATCACCTGACGACAGCTACAAATAACGAGTCACTAGGCCAGGCGAAATGTAGACAAGAAACGCTAAAATCTCAAAACGTGATGTAGTCCTGATTTTTTGATTTGTTTTTAGCACCAGTAACAGTAGTACGAATCCAAGTTTGTTGCCTCGAAAAACGTGTGTTCACTGAGGAATAGTGAAAAACCTCGAAATTTTTGGATTTTCTTCATTTGTCCCCTTAACTTACAAACTACGCGTTTTCCGATATTAGTCGTTCTTACAGTGGTTCATGGTGTGGGTCCCTGTAGTCATGTCCTAGTTCATGAACCACGAGCAACGTATGAGTGGCCAAGTAAGTGGTCCTGGCAGTCGGGATACCAGTTACTTTGGAATAAGGCTGGGCATCTCGGACATATTCTGAGTCGTGGTCACCTTTGTGCTCATACGGCAAAGACTACCAAATCCACCGGTTAGTCCCTCAGCCGTTAGGGGTAAAACCCAATGGGACTCGGGGCAAGTAAGGCTAGCAACCTGCTTCCCTGGTACTTTAAATATGATGCTGGCAACAATCAGAGCAAAAGGCCTCGGACCTTTGGAGGTGACGGAGTCCCACCTCTAACTGACAAACCAGGGACTCCTAAGATACGACTTGGCAAACAAATGGTAATGAGATGGGGAGCTATTAATATCAATGGGGGCTACTCTTGGAAGAAGGTAGAGCTGGCAGAGGCTGCAAGTAAGATGGGGCTGGACGTTTTAGCTGTTAGTGACATTCGGGTAAGGGGTGAGAAAGAAGAAGTTGGAGAATACAAGGTCTACTTGTCAGGAGTCAAAGCAGGAATAGCACAATGGGGTGTAGGGCTTTACATCAGGAAAGAAATGGAACCCAGCGTAGTTGCAATAAGGTATGTAAACGAACGACTGATGTGGATAGATTTGACAGTGTCTAGCAAGAAAATTAGGATTGTGTCAGTATATTCGCATTGTGAAGGGACTGATCAAGATAAGATGGATAGTTTTTATGAGGCACTCAGTGATGTAGTTGTTAGAGTAAAGGACAAGGACAGTGTTCTGCTCATGGGTGATTTTAACGCCAGGATTGGAAATCGAACAGAAGGGTTCGAAAAGGTTATGGGTAAATTTGGAGAGGATATGGAGGCCAACAGGAACGGGCAGCAACTCTTGGATTTCTGTGCCAGTATGGGCTTAGTAATCACAAACTCCTTTTTTAAACATAAGAACATTCACCGGTATACTTGGGAAAGCAGGGGAACCAGATCTGTCATTGACTATATAATAACAGATCAGGAATTCAGGAAGGCTGTGAGGGACACACGTGTGTTCAGGGGATTCTTTGATGACACTGATCATTATTTAATCTGCAGTGAAATTGGGATTGCGAGGCCGAAAGTGCAGGAGGTCAGGTCCATATGTAGGAGGATAAGAGTGGAGAAACTTCAGGATAAGGAAATCAGGCACAAGTACATAACAGCGATCTCAGAAAGGTACCAGTTAGTTGAATGTAGTCAATTACAGTCATTGGAAAAGGAATGGACGAGGTACAGGGACACAGTACTAGAAGTGGCTAAAGAATGTCTTGGAACAGTAGTGTGTAAAAGTAGGAGGAAGCAAACAGCTTGGTGGAATGACACAGTCAAGGCAGCCTGTAAAAGGAAAAAGAAGGCGTATAAAAATGGCTACATACTAGAACTCAGGTAGACAGAGAAAGTTATGTTGAAGAAAGAAACAAAGCCAAACAGATAATTGCAGCATCCAAGAAGAAATCTTGGGAAGACTTTGGAAACAGGTTGGAGACATTGGGTCAAGCTGCTGGAAAACCATTCTGGAGTGTAATTAGCAGTCTTCGAAAGGGAGGTAAGAAGGAAATGACAAGTATTTTGGACAGGTCAGGAAAACTGCTGGTGAATCCTGTGGATGCCTTGGGCAGATGGAGGGAATATTTTGAAGAGTTGCTCAATGTAGGTGAAAATACGATCAGTAATGTTTCAGATTTCGAGGTAGAATGGGATAGGAATGATGATGGAAATAGGATCACGTTTGAGGAAGTGGAGAAAATGGTCAATAGATTGCAGTGCAATAAAGCGGCTGGGGTGGATGAAATTAAGTCGGAACTCATCAAGTACAGTGGAATGTCAGGTCTTAAATGGCTACACAGGATAATTGAAATGGCCTGGGAGCCGGGACAGGTTCCATCAGACTGGACAAAAGCAGTAATCACACCAATCTTTAAACATGGAAACAGAAAAGATTGTAACAACTACAGAGGTATCTCTTTAATCAGCGTTGTGGGTAAAATCTTCTCAGGTATTGTTGAAAGGAAAGTGCGAGTATTAGTTGAGGAGCAATTGGATGAAAATCAGTGTGGGTTTAGGCCTCTTAGAGGTTGTCAGGACCAGATCTTTAGCTTACGACAAATAATGGAGAAGTGTTATGAGTGGAACAGGGAATTGTATCTATGCTTTATAGATCTAGAAAAGGCATATGACCGGATTCCTAGGAGGAAGTTATTGTCTGTTCTACGAGATTATGGAATAGGAGGCAAACTTTTGCAAGCAATTAAAGGTCTTTACATGGATAGTCAGGCAGCAGTTAGAGTTGACGGTAAACTGAGTTCATGGTTCAGAGTAGTTTCAGGGGTAAGACAAGGCTGCAACCTGTCTCCACTGTTGTTCATATTATTTATGGATCATATGTTGAAAACAATAGACTGGCTGGGTGAGATTAAGATATGTGAACACAAAATAAGCAGTCTTGCATATGCGGATGACTTAGTTGTGATGGCAGATTCGATTGAAAGTTTGCAGAGTAATATTTCAGAGCTAGATCAGAAATGTAAGGACTATAGTATGAAGATTAGCATCTCCAAAACGAAAGTAATGTCAGTGGGAAAGAAATATAAACGGATTGAGTGCCAAATAGGAAGAACAAAGTTAGAACAGGTGGACGGTTTCAAGTACTTAGGATGCATATTCTCACAGGATGGCAACATAGTGAAAGAACTGGAAGCGAGGTGTAGCAAGGCTAATGCAGTGAGCGCTCAGCTACGATCTACTCTCTTCTGCAAGAAGGAAGTCAGTACCAAGACTAAGCTATCTGTGCACCGTTCAATCTTTCGACCAACTTTGTTGTATGGGAGCGAAAGCTGGGTGGATTCAGGTTACCTTATCAATAAGGTTGAGGTTACGGATATGAAAGTAGCTAGGATGATTGCAGGTACTAGTAGATGGGAACAATGGCAGGAGGGTGTCCACAATGAGGAAATCAAAGAAAAACTGGGAATGAACTCTATAGATGTAGCAGTCAGGGCGAACAGGCTTAGATGGTAGGGTCATGTTACACGCATGGGAGAAGCAAGGTTACCCAAGAGACTCATGGGTTCAGCAGTAGAGGGTAGGAGGAGTCGGGGCAGACCAAGGATAAGGTACCTGGATTCGGTTAAGAATGATTTTGAAGTAATAGGTTTAACATCAGAAGAGGCACAAATGTTAGCACTGAATAGGGGATCATGGAGGAATTTTATAAGGGGGGCTATGCTCCAGACTGAACGCTGAAAGGCATAATCAGTCTTAAATGATGATGATGAGTCATTCTTACAATTTTTAAAGTGTATTACATGTGCAAGAATTTAAGTCTAGCCACAGCTCTATACGTCCAATAGTTTCCGAGATATGGAACTGCAAGTACTGAACATTTTTTACCAAAAATGAAGATTTTAAGTTTCCTGTTGTTTCAGGCTGAATGTCGGCCTAACTGCTCATCCTCCGAGAAAAGTTATGGGAATTGCAGTCGTAGCAAATTTTATTGGCTTTCGTTTAGGGGCGAAATCAAGTCTTCAGGTCCAGTAGTTCCCTTGAACACACGCAAAAAAATCTGAGAAAACAGAATTTTTTAAAAAATCAGTCAGAACACTTTTAGCAAGAAACTGCTGGTATTCGACGGAAGGAGTACGCATAGCATCGTGTTTAATGTTGGACTGTATGTTTACATTAATTACATGTACTCTAAAAACTGATACTTCTTGTGGACCTACATACTCGTAAGTATCGACAAATGAAGTTAAGTCTTCGCTTCTTTACACTCCCCTATTCATCACAGCAGTAGATCCATTATTAATGTTCTGTAGCCCACTCCCATGCCCTGTTAACTTTTCAGCCGCATTCATTTCTCTGCTCTGTCAGCTTCTCAGAAAGTTCTGTAAAATGTTGATTGCGTCAGGTGTTTGTTTTGTATGTCGAATAGCACTTGAGGATGGTCGAGTAAAAGTAGTGAAAAAAACATGGTATGCTTTAGCTAATTGAAGTGAGTGTGATTCATGGCCTTAAGAAAAATAAACAGCTTCTATAAGCTTTACATGAAGCTACTGTGCACGATGCGTGCAGGAAGATATACATCTTTCAAACAAACGCTGCGGCGAGTGTACGTTGTGGAGGCCATACAGCTCCTGAACAATCGTCTTCAAAGCGATCAAGAGGATCCATGGACCTCGGAAATATTTCTTTCCTCTGTGGAGATTATATTACCGAGAAATTTATAAAGAACCAAAAAATACTGTCATAATGAATGAGGAATAATGTGCACGAAGTGGAATAATTCGGTGCGAAAGAAACGTTTCTTAAAGTAGCAAACCGTCAACGTGATGAATGGTGACAGCAGTTAGTAGATCGCCTTTCATCTGTAACTGACGTCGGCGCTGCTGACCCCAGACACCACTCTTGACATGACAAGAAGTTGTACAGCCTGCCAATAACCATTAGAATAAAAAGAGACTATTCAGAGCCAACTAATATCGTAGATTGTGTGGCATATATTTCTAAATATACTGCTGAAAACAGGGAGAAAGGTCTGTTTTCATTGAATGACCTCATAGATAAAAAAGCCATTACGAGAATTATATCAGAACTGTCAAAACGCACATCATGAAACGGTACAGTGACAGTGTCACAAAGCTAGAGGTCGATAGGGCCTGCAGTCACCATGTAGTCCTTTGCCTCACGGACGCTGAACTAAAGATTTTCTGTGACAGCTGATACAAAAAAAAGAAAGAACAATCCTACACTAGAACGGAAGGGAGCGGTGCAGTCCGTAACAGATATATTCTTACAAGGCATTCTCTCTCAAACTTATAAATACCACCAAGTATCCCCCATTTTGTGATTTCTTGCGAGAACTGATTCTCCCGTTCCTGACTCACTGAAACTCTTACTAGAAACCATCGTGATGAAGCAAGAACGCCACTCTCTCACTAAATGGAAGAAGGAATATGTTTAAATAGCTCATGTAATCATTTTTCCGGTGTGGCCAGACTCTTTCCTCAACTCAACTGAATATTACCCTAGTTACCTGCCTATACAGGAAATTTGGCTCAAACATCTTATTAAAGTCTATCCATCGACAGGATTTTCCCGTGGTTACGGTGAGGCAATGCTTTTGAAAATTCAGCTACAGTGCGCCGTTTACACAATCCGCCTTTGACAACGCTGTCAACACCATAAATTGCGAAAAACCCTTTCATGAAATGGGTGGCATCATGGTCATTATATCTCTCTGCGCCGTTCTGCCAGACAAACCAATAGCCCAACTCGTTTGAAGAAGAATCTTTCTGCTGACAACATAAGTTCTTATTCTGGCTTATAAATCCAACAGTGCAACATGAGAAAAAAAATTGTAAAATTTTTCTTTTTAAAAGTTAGTCTTGATATCGATATGTGGGTGGTAACTCGATTGCAAATATACATCTACGGTAATTTCAGTCTGTCTGTCTTATATTAACATTATTTGGCACTGGAGATATATGTAATGATGGAATGATCAGCTGCAGAGTGGTATGATATTACATAGATTTTTTAAATGTCATAAAACTAAAAAATGGAGTGACATTTCGTAATATTTCTAGTTGGAAGTTTAAAATTGTGATATAGATATTTACATGCTGTTCTAAGGTACATTTCTGCCATGGATACAACTGGGTTCTATGATTTTCTGAACAAAAGAGTACATACATGTTCATAGAATTTCGTCCAAGTGATCATAAAAATGTTTGTCACAAAATCCAACTGTTCTTTGAGGAGCACTGACGGTTCATATCTATAATGGGCATATATCTCGATCTCCTCCAAAATATTTAATAATAAGCCTTTATTACCGTAATGAAGGATTTGCAAATTCCGTTGTACTGACCCTTCGGCATGCTTATTAAAAGTTTTGTGATGGCCAAAGACTGATTTTGCTCGTGCGGTACCTGATGTATGTTCTTTGTATCGCGTAGTAAAGCTCTGGCCTGTTTGGCCAATGTATATATTTTCCTAGAATCACAACATTGGATCTTGTAAACCCCTGATCTGAGAAATCTATCGTTATCATTAGCTACAGTATGTCTTAATTTATTTAGCGAAGTATTGTTGGTTTCAAATGCTATTGTTATTTCAGAATTCGTAAATAGATTACTGATCCTATCTGATATGTTCCCCATGTAGGTCATTTTCGTGTATTTATGACCTCCTATTAGTGGTGTACTTAGTGATTGTTGCATTTTATTGAACACAATGTCAACTTGTCTATCAAAAGAATTGGTCTTCGTATTCTGTTTTAGAATAGTTGTTTCTTATTTAATTTAACTTTCTGCAAGGGGTAATTTTAACATCCGGTGGATCATTGACTTAAAAAATGCTTTTTTATTTTTGTCAGGATGACATGACCTAGCATTAATAATGACATCAGTAGTTGTGGGTTTTCTGTATATGGCGAAGCAATGTTTGCCATTGTTATTGCAGATAACGATATCCAGATAGTTAATACGTTTTCGATTTTCATGTTCAACTATAAATTGTAGATTGGGATGTACAGAGTTCAGTTTTGTAGTAAACCTACTGATTTCATCTTTTGGACCATTATAAAGTATTAAAGTATCATCTACATACCGTTTATAATACAAAATTTTGTTTGTAAAGTCTGGATTATTTTTAAAAAAGATTTATTTCAATGTAATTTACAAAAATATCTGCGACTATGCCAGCTGAAGAATTACCCATCGCTAAGCCACCTTTTTGATAGTAGATTTTATTATTAAAGGAGAAATAATTGAAATTAAGCGTACATTCAAGTAATTCTATAAATTCAATTATTTCATCCTTAGTCATAACCTTATGTTGTAATAAATTGTCTTTAATTATACTGATCGTCTCATTGATAGGTATATTTGTGTATAGATTTTTAATGTCCAACAAGGCAAAATTAGCATTACGTGTAATCTCTATATTATGGATTTGTTGAGCTACTTCATAACTATTTGTTATACTGTAGTGATCTTAATATACATAAAATGCTTTCAAGATTTCATTAAGTTTCATATTCAATTTATATGATGGACAACTCTTATAATTAACTATGGGTCGTATCGACTTCTCTTCTTTGTGCAACTTGATCTGGGACCTTAATTTTGGTAGTTGGGGATTCATTATCGAGTTACAACTCACATATCAATATGATGCCGCAATGCCAAAGACCTCCACAACATCGTTGACTTTGAAACCATTGTGGTAGTTCCACCTTAGCCCATAGAGGGCACACTGAGTATACATCATCTGTACAGTTATTTTAAAGCTTTTAATTGATATTTTATACAATATTTAAGTAATTCCATGGTTGTAAAAAGATATCTTATACATAACTATTTTTATATTATTATTGTACTTTGTTTTTTACGTTTTGACGGACCCATTTTATACTGATTGGTTGACATGAGGTGGAAGGAGAAGAGGTAGGCGGAGCATCTTCGTATTTAAGCGTATGCTCGTCACTTGCTGGCACCATTTGACCTCACAGCAGCTGAGAAGAGTGCTCCACCTACCATCTTTGAACGATGCCATGGGTATAACACGTCTTATAGTATTTTATCCTTATACGCATTTTGTCATATTTTATTGTCAGCCTAGTAAGGTTTCTATTACTTTCTAAATTAAATTACAGGTCTGCTAATGGTCGTGTGATTTGACCGAAACCGGTCACCTATGTTCCTGTAACATACGTGGTGTGATCAAGACTGAATTTTAAAAACAAAAATTTTTGTTCACTGTTTCAAAAATGCTTATTAAAATTGTTAGAAAAAATAGTGGTTAGTCTGCTATTACAATCGCCGATGTGAATGAAAACCTTTACGTTAATGGTGAATTACAGCCCACAGCCATAGATTTGCTTTGGTTGCTTGGAGAAACCTCCAAAACATCTGATATTTAAGGCTGGAATGGGCTCAGGGAGCAAGTGGTCAATATTCTTGATTTCAAGTGCTCAAAAATTGTTTTTCTCTCATCCATTCTCCTTCCACTCACAGATTATGATACCGTGCTGACATCTATTCTTGCAGCCAGTGCAGAAACGAAAGCTCTTGTTCAAAATACCTGCTTTGTTTCATTTCATCAGTCGCTGTACATGAAATCTAGGATCATTGCTGAGTATTGGCAACTCTTGAGTACCGTGGTGGTGAGATTAGGTGATTTTCACCCACTTCTTTCGTTTATGGGTGCAATTGGTGCTACAATGACAGGTAGTGGTTACTACAGTATAGGTGGACAGCAGTGTCGATGAAATTTTCATCCGGTATGCATACTCAAGGGCATTAAGAGCTCATATGATGAAAAATCTTGTGTCGGCTGATTAGATTTTCAATGAGATTCAGCTAACTGAGATGGAACGAGCAGAAACTGAGAGAATGTAAAGTGAAAGTGAAAAGTCGTTGTTCTTTTTTGTCAGAAAGAATGAAACTCTCCAGACTATTAGTGCCAAATTCAAAACTACATTGGAAAACATGGAAAAAGAAGGCCCTACCTATAAATTCTTATGAGGAGGTTCATTCAGGTAGAGAGGATATGGGATTGGAGCTTCACCTTCATTCAGTAAGCAAAATGCTCTCTTTCTTTCCCTCAGTGGGCCATTTTTTACAGGACATAAGTAACCCACACCGCTGGATGGTTCCAAAGGAATTTTCTGTTTTCACTAAAGGAGATTTCACAATTCGCAGATATGATAAATTTTGTTCATGTCCGTGGACAGATTAAACACAGATCATACGAGACACTGCTGACCTGGAAAAACTTTATAACTGGTTCTGTATCCATTCTCCATTCTCTTCTACAGACAAAACACTGTCAATCAGCAGTGGTATCGTGGGAGGTGATAAAATAAACTGCCACTTAGTTCAAGGAAAAGGCCCTGTAGGGGTTGAAAGAGTAAGTGGCAGCTCGTTTGCGAAGGTGGCTTTCAAAAGAAAAGATAACGTCCTTACTTAGGGGACAATCACCAAGTCTATCAAAGCTTTTTGATATAGATCCACACACGAACTTTCAAAGGATGTGCATCACTTAGCAGTAGTATAGTGAACTGGAAGACGAACTGAAAGAGCGCTTAAATTCGAACTGGTCCCTTACCCACTGGCATTGTTCTACGAAGAGCGGATGCGTAAGAGAGAAAAATAATCTTTCTACGCTATTTTCATTCCATTTTCCCAAGACATCTACCTTTGAGCCAGAACATTTACAGTGGTAGATGGAGGCCATCTGGTACCGAAACAACTGGATCAGGGCAATCGTTACTAGCTACATCACCTACATATTAAACAACTTTGCCAGGGTTATCTTGTAATTGCCGCGAGGGATTAGCCGAGCGGTCTGGGAGCTGCAGTCATGGACTGTGCGGCTGGTCCCGGCGGAGGTTCGAGTCCACCCTTGGGCATGGATGTGTGTGTCTGTCTACATTCAGAGTCTACAGTTACTGGATTGAATGAGTGAATTTAAAGATACTGTAATACATTTAAATATGATACAATGCAATTTTGTTTCGTTGGGTGCTCACAATTTGTTACCAGTTAGTGTTTAAGCTCATTTACTCAGATACTCAATTTTCTGACATTCCGTTATTGTACAGTTCCAAGAGAATTACTGGGTCTGGAGGCTTCATTTGGTGCTTAAATGAAAGCCAATAAAATTCATTACAACTTCAATTCTTCTCTCGCAGGATGAGCCGTTATGAAAATATTTAGCCAAGAGCAAGATCAAAACTTAAAAGTTCCATTTTTAGTAAAAAGAGGCCAGTATTTGAAGTTCCTTATCTCCGAAACTACCGAATGTATAGAGCTGCAATTCGACTAAAATTGTTGCACATTTAACGTACTTTAAAAATGATGTAACGACTAACATAGAAAAACGCGCAGTTTATAGGTCATAAGGTAACATATAAAAAGAAGTCCAAAAATTTCGCAGTTTTTCTCGTATTACAAAGGGAGCTCAAGTTTTTCGATGCTACGGACTTAGATTCACAATACTCTAACTGGTCCTAATAACATAAAAATCAGAACTGCGTCACGTTTTCGATTTTAATCTTATTATTTGAATGCCCTGTATCAGCCGTCTTCAATTTTTGTAGCTCAAGAGCCAGAACAGGCACTGTGGTCTGCATATGTACCGATCTCATTATTCATTGGTAACATACTTAAATTAGTACGTCATGAGCCCCCATTAGATTGACGATAGTAAGGGCGCGATGAATTGGCCGCCGATCATCGTTAAAAGTTGTCAGCATTCGGAACACTTTGTACGACTTCTATTTCAGACCGGTGCCATCCTCAGCGATCTCAAAGTTGTGTCTCTAATTGCTTGACTAAATACTGTTGTTTTTTCAATGTTAACGAATCATTAATTAATTACTACTCTGAGTGCCGGCAACGTAAACCTTCCTGTTTCTCATAATATCGGTCATATTTATGGTTTTTCATCATTCTTACTAAGAACACTAGCCAATTTTAACTGCAATACTAACCTACTCCTGCAATACAATTTCATTTCTTTGACACAGAATAATGTTTTGTGTTGTACACTGAGGAACAATGCTCCTTGGATATGGCTATATTGCACTTGCTCCACTTGTATATGGTGTGTCTTCTTGCAGCCTTTCCTGCTTGCTTATAACAAATAAAATGTTTCATGGCGAGGTAAAGAGGAAACATCAGAAAAGAATGCAACGTTTCCACGAATGTTTTACGCTATCTAAACGACACATACTCACTTTCAGTTTGACATGATTCTTGTAAAAAAATTAGGGCCATCATCTGAATCGTCGAGATCGTCATCCTCACCGTCACTGTCAACAAAATCTTGCATCAGTTCAAGCAAATTTCGTCTCACGTAAGATAATGTGAAGCCATGTCTTTCGTGTCTTTTCGTAGTGAACGGAAACCTGCCGCTCTCTATCAACTTGACCATACAACGAACGGCTGTTTTAGCAACTGTGAGTCTCTCGCAACACAGTGAATACCGATGGAGCCCATGAATATACGTCGTTTCGTATTTGAAAGCGGCGGAAATTTTACGCCATGTCTGGATCGGTAATCTATCGAAATTTTCGCATCCCGTCAACTCTTGGAATTGGCAGTCAAAGGGTTAATAACAGTAACGGTACTTTAAATCCATCACGTAATATGAGACACCATCAGAAATGTTTACTACATGTTTCTAATGTCATTTTTCTTCTGTTCATCGAGTTTTATTACAACAAAAAAATGTTCAAACGTGTGTGGAATCTTATGGGACTTAACTGCTAAAGTCAGCAGTCCCTAAGCTTACACACTACTTAACCTAAACTATCCTAAGTACAAACACACCTATGCCCGAGGGAGGACTCGAAGCTCCGCCTGGATCAGCCGCACAGTCCTTGACTGCAGCGCCTTATTACAACAGAATTAATTTATTTTCACGTTCCTTTTTATAAATATATACCGTATTTGAACATGACAGTCTCTGTATTGTGAACTGATGAATCCATGTTACTTACGTCTTATGTTTATACCATAAGAGCTGATCGGTACGAGACATATACGCTAATGAGCTGTCAACACAAAGACAAGTAAGAGTACAATGTCCCTCTGACAGCCTTTAAATCCGCAACTGCACGCTACTTACCTCTCTTCCCAAGAGGTAAGCGTGCCAACTCTGCTGAGCTCATAGCCGCATTCACTAACGTAAATTGAAATTAAGCAAATTTCAAAACATTACTTTCTCCGTAAGTATTTTTTTGTTTTTTATTGAGCAGGAAAGCTGCACACTTAACGTTAGTGCTCTCTTTTTTTTCCTTGACTCGGCTGTTAGTTGTTAGACGCATATTGAAACAAAATACGGCTGCGAATCGCCGGCTGGCGGGCTGCAGGCCACAGTTTGACGACCAGTGGCGTACATGGGTAACATGAGGGGAATGCAGAAGAACTGCTTTCTACGTTTTTGGAGGCATGTGTGAAGAAAGCTTGAGAATTTTTTCTTTTTCAGTTATCAGTCTTCCGACGGGTTAGCTGCGTCCCGCCCCGAATTCCTCTCCTGTGCCAATCTCTTCACCTCAGAGTAGTCCTCAAATATTCGCTGGATATATTAAAATCTCTGTCTTCCTCTACAGTTTTTACCCTCTACAGCTCCCTTTAGTACCACGGAAGTTATTCCCTTGTGTCTTAACAGATGCTTTGTTCCTTCTTCTTGTCAGTGTTTTCCATATATTCCTTTCCTCCCAATTCTCCAGAGAACCCCCCCCCCCCCCCCCCCCCCCGCCCCGCATTAGTTACGTTATCATTACACGTTATTGTCATCATTTTTCTGTAGCACCATACCTCAAATGCTTCTAGTCTCTTCTGTTATGGATTTCCCATGGCCCATTTTTCACTCCCATGCAACACTGTGCTCCACAAGTACGGGGGCTGTTCGGAAAGTAAGGTCTGATCGGGTGTGAAATGGAAACCACAATGAAAATCCACTGAAGCTTAGCACAAAAGTGTTGGGCAGTGTCTTTAGTATGCCCGTCGGCGGCGTCACGTTGCTCTTTTCAGTTCTAAGCCCACAGTGCGAACATAAAGATGTATTGAAAATAATGTCTCCCGCCAAGTGCGAAGTCCTGGGGTGGGGTTTCGCCTGATTTCATGCAACCTGCTTAACGTAATTGTCATGCGTTCCCTTCTTCATGACAATTACCGGCCTCACTCTGCAGCGTTTTCAATGGGAAGTGTTTGATCACCGACAATATAGCCCGCAATTGGCTGACCATAATTTCATCTCTGCTCACATGAACCGCAGACTATGAAGACAACATTTTGGTGCAAACAGTGAGCTGTAGACCAGCGTAGAGAACGGGCGGAAAGCCCAGGCGGCTGTCTTTTATGACCAGGGTATTGTAAATTTGGTACGACACAAAGACAAATGGCTAAGTCGGAGCGACAATTGCGCAGAGAAGCTGAAAGGTGTAGCCATTTTTTTTTTTTTTGTCATCAGTCTACTGACTGTTTGATGCGGCCCGCCACGAATTCCTTTCCTGTTCTAACCTCTTCATCTCCGAGTAGCACTTGCAACCTACGTCCTGCATTATTTGCTTGACGTATTCCAATCTCTGTCTTCCTCTACAGTTTTTGCCCTCTACAGCTCCCTCTAGTACCATGGAAGTCATTCCCTCATGTCTTAGCAGATGTCCTATCATCCTGTCCCTTCTCCTTATCAGTGTTTTTCCTTTCCCCTCCGATTCTGCGTAGAACCTCCTCATTCCTTACCTTATCAGTCCACCTAATTTTCAACATTCGTCTATAGCACCACATCTCAAATGCTTCGAATCTCTTCTGTTCCGGTTTTCCCACAGTCCATGTTTCACTACCATACAATGCTGTACTCCAGAAGTACATCCTCAGCAGTTTCTTCCACAAATTAAGGCCAGTATTTGATATTAGTAGACTTCTCTTGGCCAGAAATGCCTTTTTTGCCACAGCGAGTCTGTTTTTGATGTCCTCTTTGCTCCGTCCGTCATTGGTTATTTTACTGCCTAGGTAGCAGAATTCCTTAACTTCATAGACTTCGTGACCATCAATCCTGATGTTAAGTTTCTCGCTGTTCTCATTTCTACTACTTCTCATTACCTTCGTCTTTCTCCGATTTACTCGCAAACCATATTGTGTACTCATTAGACTGTTCATTTCGTTCAGCAGATCATTCAATTCATCTTCACTTTCACTCAGGATAGCAATGTCATCAGCGAATCGTATCATTGATATCCTTTCACCTTGTATTTTAATTCCACTCCTGAACCTTTCTTTTATTTCCATCATTGCTTCCTCGATGTACAGATTGAAGAGTAGGGGCGAAAGGCTACAGCCTTGTCTTACACCCTTCTTAATACGAGCACTTCGTTCTTGATCGTCCACTCTTATTATTCCCTCTTGGTTGTTGTATATATTGTATATGACCCGTCTCTCCCTATAGCTTACCCCTACTTTTTTCAGAATCTCGAACAGCTTGCACCATTTTATATTGTCGAAGGCTTTTTCCAGGTCGACAAATCCTATGAAAGTGTCTTGATTTTTCTTTAGCCTTGCTTCCATTATTAGCCGAAACGTCAGAATTGCCTCTCTCGTCCCTTTGCTTTTCCTAAAGCCAAACTGATCGTCACCTAGCGCATTCTCAATTTTCTTTTCCATTCTTCTGTATATTATTCTTGTAAGCAGCTTCGATGCATGAGCTGTTAAGCTGATTGTGCGATAATTCTCGCACTTGTCAGCTCTTACCGTCTTCGGATTTGTGTGGATGATGCTTTTCCGAAAGTCAGATGGTATATCGCCAGACTCATATATTCTAAACACCAACGTGAATAGTCGTTTTGTTGCCACTTCCCCAATCATTTTAGAAATTCTGATGGAATGTTATCTATCCCTTCTGCCTTATTTGACCGTAAGTCCTCCAAAGCTCTTTTAAATTCCGATTCTAATACTGGATCCCCTATCTCTTTTAAATCGACTTCTGTTTCTTCTTCTATCACATCAGACAAATCTTCACCCTCATAGAGGCTTTGAATGTATTCTTTCCACCTATCTGCTCTCTCCTCTGCATTTAACAGTGGAATTCCCGTTGCACTCTTAATGTTGCCACCGTTGCTTTTAATGTCACCAAAGGTTGTTTTGACTTTCCTGTATGCTGAGTCTGTCCTTCCGACAATCATATCTTTTTCGATGTCTTCAAATTTTTCCTGCAGCCATTTCGTCTTAGCTTCCCTGCACTTCCTATTTATTTCATTCCTCAGCGACTTGTATTTCTGTATTCCTGATTTTCCCGGAACATGTTTGTACTTCCTCCTTTCATCAATCAACTGAAGTATTTCTTCTGTTACCCATGGTTTCTTCGTAGCTACCTTCTTTGTACCTATGTTTTCCTTCCCAACTTCTGTGATGGCCGTTTTTAGAGATGTCCATTCAACTGTACTGCCTACTGCGCTATTCCTTATTGCTGTATCTATAGCGTTAGAGAACTTCAAACGTATCTCGTCATTCCTTAGTACTTCCGTATCTCACTTCTTTGCGTATTGATTCTTCCTGACTAATGACTTGAACTTCAGCCTACTCTTCATCACTACTATATTGTGATCTGAGTCTATATCTGCTCCTGGGTACGCCTTACAATCCAGTATCTGATTTCGGAATCTCTGTCTGACCATAATGTAATCTAATTGAAATCTTCCCGTATCTCCCGGCCTTTTCCAAGTATACCTCCTCCTCTTGTGATTCTTGAACAGGGTATTCGCTATTACTAGCTGAAACTTGTTACAGGTGTAGCTAACAGTTGTAAATCTTTTTTTTTTTCATTTTCACAGTTGTTTCCATTTCGCTATCGATCAGACTTTGATTTCCGAATGCCTCTCGTACATTCTCAGAAATTTCCTCCTCAAATTAAGTCTTATGTTTGATACTAGTTGAATTTTGTTGGCCAGGAATATCCTTTTTGACAGGGCTATGATTAGGGGTCCTTGCTAGCAGATTTCCTCAGTTTCATCAGCTCCATGACCTCCAGTCCTGATGTTTAGTTTCGCGTTGATCACTTTTCTGCTACTTCTCATTACTTACGTCTTACTTCGATTTAATCTCAGTTCATGTTCTGTACCCATTGTACTGTTCATTCCTTTCAGCAGATTCAGTAATTCTCCTTCACTTTCACTGAGGATAACAATGTCATGAGAAAATCTTGCCCTTGATATTCTTTCACCCTGAATTTTAACTTCACTCCTTTCTTTATTTTCCTCATTGGTTCGTCGATGTATAGATTGAGTTGTAGGGAAGAAAGACTACTTATTTGTCTTATACTCTTTTTAATCCCAGCACTTCGTTCTTAGTCTTCTACTCTTTTTAGTCCCTCTTGGTTGTTGTACGTATTGCATATTACCTGTCTTGCCCTATAGCTTACCCCTATTTTTCTCAGGATTTCGAACTTCTTGCACCATTTGACAATGTCGAAAGCTTTCTCTAGGTCGACACTCCTAAGAATGTGTCTTGATTTTTTTTAGTGTTGCTTTCATTACCAACCTCAACGTCAGAAGTGTCTCTGTGGTGCCATTTCTACAGCCAAACATCATGTAACACGTCCTCAGTTTACTTTTCCATTTTCTCTATATTATTTTTGTCAGCAACTTGGAGCTGTTAAGCTGATTGTGAACTAATTCTCGAATTTGCCGGCACTTGCAAATTTTGTAATTGTGTGGATGATGTTTTTCCGAAAGTCATATGGATATTGTAATTCTCATACATTCTACACACCAACATGAATAGTCGTTTTGTTGCCTCAACCCCCAATGATTTTAGAAATTCTATGGAATGTTATCCATCCCTTCTGGCTCATTCTATCTTAATTCTTGCAAAGCTCTTTTAAATTCTGATTCTAGTACTGGATTCCCTATCTCTTCTTCATGGCATTAAAGTCGGGGGAACGAAAGGGTCAGTCCAATCACCGAATATCCTCTCGTTCCATGAGCTCCTACACCTGTGCTGTTCGATGCGGTCACGCACTGTTAAACGTGAATTTAAGTCACGGCCGAACGCACCCCTAAGAAGAGAGTACAGTGTTCACAGAGTTGGAGGTCGGTAAACACATGCAACATTATGCCTCCCCACTCCATGACACCTGGATCGCCAGAACGATCATCTTCGACAATGTTCCTGGGTACGTTACGAGTTCCCGTTTATCGTCGCACCTGGATACGGCCAGCATTGTCGAACAAGATCGTTTTGGTGGTTCAGCTGTTTAATGTGTGAGGAGGCATAATGTTTCATGGGCCTACTGACCTACAAATCTTTGAACACAGTACTCACACTGGTCAACGTTATTGTGACAACGTAGTCCTTCCACATGTGCGTTTCTTCAAGGTGAATTCGGCCCTGATTTCATTTTTGTGGGTAGCAATGTGAGACCATATCGAACAGCGAAGGTTGGGGTTGGTTGGGGTTGGGTTGTTTTGGGGAAGGAGACCAGACAGCGAAGTCATCGGTCTCATCGGATTAGGGAACAACGGGGAAGGAATTCGGCCGTGCCCTTTGAAAGGAACCATCCCGGCATTTGCCTGGAGCGATTTAGGGAAATCACGGAAAACCTAAATCAGGATGGCGGACGCGGGATTGATCCGTCATCCTCCCGAATGCGAGTCCAGTATGCTAACCACAGCACCATCTCGCTCGGTCGAACAGCGAAGGTGGTGGAGTTCTTGGGACGAGAGGATATTCGGTGAACAGACTGGGCTGCCCGTCCCCCCAATTTACATCCCATCGAGCTCGAATGGAATGCGTTGGCGAGACGCTCTGTAGCACGTCCACATGCGCCAGTGACCATCCAGCCGTAGTCAGTCGCACTGATGAAGGAATGGAACGCCCAACCCCAAGAACTCCTATCCAATCTTGTGGCTAGCATGGGAGCACACTGCAGAGCATGCATCGCCGTCAATGATGACCACACACCCTGTGTTTCACCTTTCCTAATGTCCAGAGGACCATCGTAAATCACGGTGACTTGAATGTAACTACTATCCTTTAATACAAATATCTTTTCTACTTGTGGCATTCAGTCTGGAACCGCGTGACCGCTACGGTCGCAGGTTCGAATCCTGCCACGGGCATGGATGTATGAGGTGTTCTTAGGTTGGTTAGGTTTAAGCAGTTCTAAGTTCTAGGGGACTGATGACCACCGATGTTAAGTCCCATAGTGCTCAGAGGCATTTGAACCATTTTTTTATTTGTCTCATTGTGAATATACTTCAGTTACCTTCCGTACTATGTGACAAAATCTTGCCGCAGTGGTAACACCGGTTCCCGTCAGATCACCGAAGTTAAGCGTTGTCAGGCTGGGCTAGCACCTGGATGGATGACTATCCGGTATGCCGAGCGCTGTTGGCAAGCGGGGAGCACTCAGCCCTTGTGAGGCACACTGAGGAGCTACTTGATTGAGAAGTAGCGGCTCCGGTCTCGAAAACTGACATACGGCCGGGAGAGCGGTGTGCTGACCACGTGTTCTTCCACATCGGCATCCATCGACGCCTGTGGGCTGAGAATGACACGGCGGCTGGTCGGTACCGTTGGGCCTTCATGGCATGTTCGGGCGGAGTTTAGCCTCTTTCCGTACTAAGTATGTCCAAGTTTCATGGAGCTATGTTACTTAGCAGTGGCGCACCAGTGTATTGCAGTGAACAGGGCTAACCCATTCGGTATTCAATGCTACCCAACGGTAAACCAAGCTCGTTAAACGAGGAGCCATCGAATAAAAAAGAAATAGGGATGTGAGAGACAGTACAGTGTGTAACGCTGACGCCAAAGGGAGCGATATCAGCACTTACGGGTTCTTGAACGGGACAGAATGCTCGGTCCCAGAAAAGGAGTCGTACGGTGATACTTGGACCCGTACGGGAGACGCTGCTGTGACACCTGACACGTTTACGCAAGTAGTGGCTAGAAGAAAGCCATAACTAGAGACGGGTGAAACTGGACCACGCAGTGGGATGACATCATAGAGTGATATCATCTGTCCCCCTTCGCCTTAACGGACGGTGTAGTTCCTTCTGCAGTACCAACACAAATTTGGAGTACTGCAGCCCGTGTTGAGCCATCTGCGATTTCCATCCCTCGGATAGGTGACTCTCTACGTGGGCGTTATCGCCCCCTGGAGGGCATTTTCACCTGTCATAGACGCACTGTAACGACAACTGGCATTCGGAGATTGTTAAGGAAGGACGTTCTGTGCTTGAGTTTATGATTGTTCTTCTAATTACTAAGAGTCAAAAACTACATCAATTTCATTTCCTACCTACTGATACTATAACAATGTGCCACATATTTACAGACAATTTTAATATTTCGAAACGTCATTCGACTTCGTGTTAGTATAATCTCTTTTCAATGGTATTATTCCGATTATATTTTATTTTCTGGGTGCACTATTTTGATGTCTAAGAGGGTTTCAAATTTCAAAACCGTTCTGAGTTACAGTTGATGTATGTCACTTTTAAAATAATTTACACAATGAATGGATAAAATTTATTAAAAGTCTGTATAAACAAAACACACTGTTGTGAAATTTATTGTTCTGTTTGGCGATTCAGATGCTGTGGTGATGCTCAACGCTGAAACTGGTCGTGAAAAAGTAAATAATTTACACACCCGCGGTCCACGAATTACTTTGAATATTGTTACTTATATTAAAATTTCATTGTTCTTGCATTTAATGCTGGGTGGGTGCCGAGGATGGATCATTCCAAGCTAACAAGGGGGCGCTGAGTTGAAAAAAGTTGAGACCACTGACATACGTAACAAAAACGCTTAACACAGCAATGGACATTTGAATGTAGTTACTAAGTTTTGAGTGCCAGCATATCGTGTGTTCGGACGATTGTAATCCTAAAGAGTTCACCACATTTGTTTTAGGAGCCATAGTGATAAGTACACTTTGGCAACCTGTATATTGAACGAACATAGCGACAAACGCCAGAGATAATGGTTCGAAAGCTAGTATGGGACAATGTGACCAGTAACAGCTGCATCAGGCGGGATATAGAGGCTGAGATATTGCTACTCCTTCAGGTAACTGCACATACCATATTTGCGCAGGACAATGATGAGGAATCGGCAAATTCTTCTGCGGAGAATTCCTTAGTATGCATTCAAGTAATCGTGACTTCTCACCCGAGGAACTCGTCTAGGGTTTGGGTTCTCAGAAACTTCATTGACAGGGTCCTAAAGTAACCGCTATTGGTACATTACACTAGGAGGCAGATACTCCAGGAGAATATAAAGGCACTCTTTGATTCTATGTTTTGAGTGCAGCTGTGGAGGCTTCGTACAACACTGAATTGTCAACATCAGCATCAAGTCCACTTTAGTAAAAGTAATCACCTGCATAC